>NW_013896469.1:0-261 GCF_000517525.1 Limulus polyphemus
TAGCAACTAGCAGACCGTGGTCTCAAGTCCTATCAACGAAACGTGCTTCTAGAGGTGGGGACGTTATGACGTGGCGGTTAATTCTACTATTCGTTGGTAAAAGAGTATCCCACGAGTTGGCGGTCGACATTATTCACTAGTTGCCTTCCCTCTAGTCCATCACTTCAAAATTAGGGATGGCTAACGCAGATAACACTCAAGTAGCTCTGAACGAACACACAAATGAACAAAGAAATGATATATTATTTGCTGATATATCTG
>NW_013896470.1:0-261 GCF_000517525.1 Limulus polyphemus
TAGTGATGCTTAAACATTAGTGTAACTCTTGAGAAATCAACTTGTATACTTGGAAGTAATTCTTAAACATTAGTGTAACTCTTGAGAAATCAACTTGTATACTTGGTAGTGATGCTTAAACATTAGTGTAACTCTTGAGAAATCAACTTGTATACTTGGAAGTGATGTTTGAACATTAGTGTAACTCTTGAGAAATCAACTTGTATACTTGGAAGTGATGCTTAAACATTAGTGTAACTCTTGAGAAATCAACTTGTATAC
>NW_013896471.1:0-400 GCF_000517525.1 Limulus polyphemus
TTATTTGGTACAACAACTCCACGAAAACCTAGGTGTAACTCTAGTTTCCGAATGTATAACCACCATATTCATCTTTAGCCTTACTTGGTACAACTACTCTATGAACACCTAGGTGTAACTCTAGTTACTGAATGAGTAACCTCATACTCATCTTTAGCGTTATTTGGTACAACAACTCCACGAACACCTAGGTGTGACTCAACTTACAAAATTTATAACCACCATACACATCTGTAGCGTTATTTGGTACAACTACTCCATTTATTTGGTACAATAACTCCACGAATACGTAGGTGTAACTCTAGTTACCGAATTTATAACCACCATACTCATCTTTAGCCTTGCTTGGCACAACTACTCCATGAACACGTAGGTGTAACTATAGTTACCGTATTTATAA
>NW_013896472.1:0-261 GCF_000517525.1 Limulus polyphemus
CCGATTTGCACCAGCTGACTTGGAGTGAGCAACGTCATAACAAGCTTTTCCTGCTTAGGCTACACATTGTTCACAGTTTTTTTACTCATCCTTTTTTTTATCCACTAATGTGTGGCCTTTGTAACACTCAAGTCACAATAGCCCACATTTTATTGTTATGGCATCGTTACGACTATGAGCGACGGCACCATTTTAGACATATGTTTTCTAAGGGTTTGGATCTGACATTGGATGGTGTCATTGGCGATGGTGACACTGTCC
>NW_013896473.1:0-259 GCF_000517525.1 Limulus polyphemus
CAACTGTACGACACACTTATTTTCAACAGTCGCGCTATAACAAACTATAGTTCACGTCTCACGAGCTCTACTTCAACAATACGTCTCTACTACTGACTGTAGTTCAATTACTCATTACCTACACACACACATTAATTCGTCACGTTGTCACCCTCTTATATATATACCAGATTACCCTATATCTAGTAATCTCCCGACTATTCCCGAAGGTTCGAGAGAAGTGGCGTGACATTAGTCACATGACCTCGCTCACGCAACA
>NW_013896474.1:0-400 GCF_000517525.1 Limulus polyphemus
TACAGAATAAACTCATAGATTGGTAAGTACTCTCTGTAAGGTGTGACCTCACACACGATCACATTATAATACAAGCTACAAAATAAACTCACAGATTTGTAAGTACTGTGTGATCGTGTGTGAGGTCACACCTTACAGATTATAATACAACCTACAGAATAAACTCATAGATTGGTAAGTACAGTCTGTAAGGTGTGGCTTCACACACGATCACATTATAATACAACCTACAGATTAAACTCATAGATTGGTAATAAAAATTTGTAAGGTGTGGTTTCACATACGATCACATTATAATACAACCTACAGAATAAACTCGTAGATTGGTAAGTACTGTCTGTAAGGTGTAGCTTCACTCGCGATCACATTGTAATACAACCTACAGAATAAACTCATAGAT
>NW_013896475.1:0-261 GCF_000517525.1 Limulus polyphemus
TACTCCATAAACACCTAGGAGTAACTCTAGCTACCGAATTTGTAACCAAGATACTCATCTTTAGCGTTATTTGGTACAACTACTCCATCAACACCTAGGTGTAACTCTAGTTACAGAATGTGTAACCCATACTCATTTTTAGCGTTATTTGGTACACCAACTCCACGAACACATAGGTGTAGCTCTAGTTACCGAATTTATAACCCCGTACTCATCTTTAGCGTTATTTGGTACAGCAACTCCACGAACACCTAGATGTAA
>NW_013896476.1:0-261 GCF_000517525.1 Limulus polyphemus
CGTTGAATATTTTGACTTCTTATTGACAGTACACAATATCGTTAAATATTGTGTGTTCTTATTGATAGTACACAGTATTTATAAATCTTGTGTCTTCTTGTTGACAGAACACAGTATTGTTAAATCTTGTGTCTTCTTATTGACAGTTCACAGTATCGTTAAATCGTGTGTCTTCTTATTGACAGTATACAGTATCGTTAAATCTTGTGTCTCTTTATAGATAGTACACAGTATTGCTAAATCGTGTGTCTTCTTATTGAC
>NW_013896477.1:0-261 GCF_000517525.1 Limulus polyphemus
TCCTGTATCTTCATATTGACAGGTCTCAGTATTGTTAAATCTTGTGTCTTTTTACTGACGGAACACAGTATCGTTAAATCTTTTGGCTTGTTATTGATAATACACAGTATCATTAAATCTTATGACTTGTTATGATAGTTTACTGTATCGTAAATCTTGTGTCTTCTTATTGACAGTACACAGTATTTATAAATCCTTTTTCTTATTATTGACCAGACACAGTATTGTTCAATTATGTGTCTTGTTATTGACAGTACACAA
>NW_013896478.1:0-261 GCF_000517525.1 Limulus polyphemus
AGCTGCTTGACATATGTTTGATTGGTATATCTTTGTATGGAATATAATAATACCCATCTCATTCTCCAGCTGCTTGACATATGTTTGATTGATATATCTTTGTATGGAATAGAATAATGCCTATTTCATTCTCAGTCTGCTTGAGATATGTTTGATTGGTATATCTTTGTATGGAATATAATAATACCAATCTCATTCTCAGTCCGCTTGAGATATGTTTAATTGGTATATCTTTGTATGGAATAGAATAATGCCTATTTC
>NW_013896479.1:0-261 GCF_000517525.1 Limulus polyphemus
GAAAAGCTGTTACTCACTGCTAGGCAACATTTATTTTAGTATATTGTACCTAAACCTCCTGTAGTGAAAAGCTGTTACTCAGTACTAGGCAACATTTATTATAGTACATTGTGCCTAAACCTCCTGTAGGGAAAAGCTGTTACTCACTGCTAGGCAACATTTATTTTAGTATATTGTACCTAAATCTCCTGTAGTGAAAAGCTGTTACTCAGTATTAGGCAACATTTATTATAGTACATTGTGCCTAAACCTCCTGTAGGG
>NW_013896480.1:0-261 GCF_000517525.1 Limulus polyphemus
GACTTACGTCATCGTTCTACAGAACACTTGACTTACGTCACCATTCTACAGAACACTTGACTTACGTCACCATTCTACAGAACACTTGACTTACGTCACCATTCTACAGAACACTTGACTTACGTCACCATTCTACAGAACACTTGACTTACGTCACCATTCTACAGAACACTTGACTTACGTCATCATTCTACAGAACACTTGACTTACGTCACCATTCAACAGAACACTTGATTTATGTCACCATTCTACTGCACACTT
>NW_013896481.1:0-261 GCF_000517525.1 Limulus polyphemus
TGTTACATTAGATGCATATACATGGTGGTACTTTAGATAGATAACATAACAGTAAAAACATCAATCAAACCGAATCCGGTTTCAGTTTCTGTTACATTAGATACATATACATGGTGGTGCTTTGCATACGTAACACAAATGATAAACTTCAAACAAAACCTAATTCGGTTTCAGTTTCTGTTACTTTAGAAGCATATACATGGTGGTACTTTAGATAGATAACATAACAGTAAAAACATCAATCAAACCGAATCCGGTTTC
>NW_013896482.1:0-259 GCF_000517525.1 Limulus polyphemus
CATTCCCATATCAATTATTGTGAGGATACGGTGATTGTTCAGGTGGATCTTAACATAACAGAACATTCCTTCCCATATCATGTATTGTGAGGATACAGTGATTGTTCAGGTGGATCTTGACAAACAGAACATTCCTTCCCATATCATGTATTGTGAGGATACGGTGATTGTTCAGGTGGATCTTAACATAACAGAACATTCCTTCCCATATCACTTATTGTGAGGATACTGTGATTGTTCAGGTGGATAACAGAACATT
>NW_013896483.1:0-261 GCF_000517525.1 Limulus polyphemus
CTATAGGTTCATCTTTACAGCATACAAGTCTATAGGTTCAACTTTACAACATACAAGTCTATAGGTTAAACTTTACAACATACAAGTCTATAGGTTAAACTTTACAGCATACAAGTCTATAGGTTAAACTTTACAACATACAAGTCTATAGGTTAAACTTTACAGCATACAACTCTATAAGTTAAACTTTACAGCATACAAGTCCATAGGTTAAACTTTACAACATACATGTCTATAGGTTCATCTTTACAGCATACAAGT
>NW_013896484.1:0-260 GCF_000517525.1 Limulus polyphemus
ATTCCGACAGATAATGTGTCACATACATCATCAACTATACTTCAGATTTTTATTATATAATGAATGTTCCGACAGCTAATGTGTCACATACATCATCAACTATACTTCAGATTTTTAGTATATATTGAATATTCCGACAGCTAATGTGTCACATACATCGTCAACTATACTTCAGATTTTTATTATACAATGAATGTTCCGACAGCTAATGTGTCACATACATCATCAACTATACTTCAGATTTTTATTATATAATGAAT
>NW_013896485.1:0-296 GCF_000517525.1 Limulus polyphemus
CTAAAGATGAGTATGGTGGTCATAAATACTGTAACTAGAGTTACACCTAGGTGTTCATGGAGTAGTTGTACCAAGTAAGACTAAAGATGAGTATCGTGGTTATAAATTGTGTAACTAGAGTTACACCTAGGTGTTCGTGGAATTGTTGTACCAAATAACGCTAAAGATGAGTATGGGGGTTATAAATTCGGTAACCACAGTTACACCTAGGTGTTCTGGGAGTAGTTTTGCCAAGTAAAGCTAAAGATGAGTATGGGGTTATAAATTCGGTAACTAGAGTTAAACCTAAGTGTTCC
>NW_013896486.1:0-261 GCF_000517525.1 Limulus polyphemus
GTTAAATCTTGGGTCTTGTTATTGACAGTACACAGTATCGTTAAATCTTGTGTCTTCTTATTGACAGTACACAGTATCGTTAAATCTTGTGTCTTCTTATTGACAGTACACAGTATTGTTAAATCTTGGGTCTTCTTATGGACAGTACACATTATTGTTAAATCTTGTGTTTTCTTACTGACAGTACACATTATCGTTGAATATTGTTTCTTCTTATTGACAGTACACAGTATCGTTAAATCTTGTGTCTTCTTATTGACA
>NW_013896487.1:0-549 GCF_000517525.1 Limulus polyphemus
AAAAGCAAGCACACACCCCCTCTACTATGCAGGATGCAATGGCCAGAGCTTTTGAATTCGAATCCTATGTTAAGTCCAGCACAGAGGTACCAAGGTTGGCACAGTCATCAGGATTCAAGGCCAGAAAAGGTCAGCTTTCAGAGAAATTTGAGGGACTTTGCTGGCACTGAAACAAACCTGGGCACAAGAAAGCTCAATGCCAGCAACTTCAAAACAGGGTTCATATGTCCTTGCTCTCCACAGTTCCAACAACCTTTCTGGGTAGTAGCATTTTCTGTCGTGGCATCTTGGGGCCAGTATAAGAAGAATACTACCAATAAATCAGCATCAGGGAAACCATTAGTGGTTGGTTCTGAGGGATGCCCACCAACCCCCATTGTGAAAGGGACAGGGAAGCTGGATGGCCAAAAGTGCAACTTTGTCATAGATTCTGTATCTCAGCAAACCCTTGTGAGTATCAAGGTGCTAGATCATAAGAGAGTACCAGAAGCCATACAAAAGGTCTGTGGTGTGACAGGACATTATGCAAGGTTGTGGGGACCAGTGTGG
>NW_013896488.1:0-805 GCF_000517525.1 Limulus polyphemus
AGCATTACTTGGTACAACTACTCCATGAACACCTAGGTGTAACTCTAGTTACAGATTTTATAACCACCATACTCATCTTTAGCCTTACTTGGCACAACTACTCTATGAACACTTAGGTGTAACTCTAGTTACCGAATATATAACCACCATTCTCATCTTTAGCCTTACTTAGTACAACTACTCCATGAACACTTAGATGTCACTCTAGTTACCGAATTTATAACCACCAAATTCATCTTCAGCATTACTTGGTACAACTAGAATATGATGGTTATAAATTCGATAACTAGAGTTACACCTAAGTGTTCATAGAGAGTTGTACCAAGTAAGGCTAAAGATTGTTCATAGAGTAGTTGTACCAAGTAAGGCTAAAGATGAGTAAGGTGGTTATAAATTCGGAAACTAGAGTTACACCTAGGTGTTCGTGGAGTTGTTGTACCAAGTAAGGCTAAAGATGAGTTGGTTGGTTATAAATTCAATACCTAAAGTTACACCTAGGTGTTCATGGAGCCCTAGGTGTAATTTCTACTTACAGAATTTATAACCACCATTCTCATCTTTAGCCTTACTTAGTACAACTACTCCATTAACACCTAGGTGTAACTCTAGTTACAGAATTTATAACCACCAAACTCATCTTTAGCCTTACTTGGTACAACTACTCCATGAACACTTAGGTTTAACTCTAGTTACCGAATTTGTAACTCCCATACTCATCTTTAGCCTTACTTGGCACAACTACTCTATGCACACCTTGGTGTCACCCTAATTACCGAATTCATAACCACCATACTCATCTTTAGTC
>NW_013896489.1:0-258 GCF_000517525.1 Limulus polyphemus
CTGGAATACTGCAATGAAAGCTAGTAGATGTTGGTTGATTAACACTGGAATACTGCAGTGAAGTCTGGTAGATGTTGGTTGATTAATACTGGAATACTGCAATGAAAGCTAGTAGATGTTGGTTGATTAACACTGGAATACTGCAGTAAAAGTTGGTAGATGTTGGTTGATTAACACTGGAATACTGCAATGAAAGCTGGTAGATGTTGGTTGATTAACACTGGAATACTGCAATGAAAGCTAGTAGATGTTGGTTGA
>NW_013896490.1:0-260 GCF_000517525.1 Limulus polyphemus
GGGCCCGGCATGGCCAGGTGGATAAGGCGCTCGACTCGCAATCTGAGGGTCGCGGGTTCGAATCCCCGTCACACCAAACATGCTCACCCTTTCAGCCGTGGGGGCGTTATAATGTGACAGTCAATCCCACTATTCGTTGGTTAAAGAGTAGCCCAAGAGTTGGCGGTGGGTGGTGATGACTAGCTGCCTTCCCTCTAGTCTTACACTGCTAAATTAGGGACGGCTAGCGCAGATAGCTTTGCGCGAAATTCAAACAAAAC
>NW_013896491.1:0-260 GCF_000517525.1 Limulus polyphemus
TGTTTAACACCCAGCTTCATTTCAAAGCTGACACAATATACAATACATATAAGATTGCTCAACAAATTACCAATTTCTGTATAAATCTATGGAGTAATAACTTGTCAAAAATATTCACAGATTTTGAACATGCTCTATTTTACATTTTACAAAAGGAAATATTAAATTTTCACAAAAAATATCAAAATATGAATAAATATAAATATTTATTATTGTGAAAGTGGAATTGGTTATATCTCTGAATTATTTTAAATTTATGG
>NW_013896492.1:0-260 GCF_000517525.1 Limulus polyphemus
CGTCATTAAAGAGTTATTCATACGAAATCAAAAGCAAGGAATTCAGCATCTGACCATCAATGAAAGTTATTCACAAGAAGATAGAAGCAAGGAATTCAACATCTGACGATCAGTGAAGAGTTATTCACAAGAAGACAGACGCAAGTATTCAACATCTGACCGTCAGTGAATAGTTATTCATGAGACGACAGAAGCAAGGAATTAGCTATTTGACCGTCAGTGAAGTGTTATTCATAAGAAGACAGAAGCAAGGAATTCAA
>NW_013896493.1:0-401 GCF_000517525.1 Limulus polyphemus
TATTTCAGTGGGCGGCTTTTAAAAGTTAAAACTGCAAGCGTAATACACACAAATAACGTAACACTGTGTCATATTTATTGAATGAAGGGCAGCTGCGCTATTAATAGGCATTATAGGCCAGAGGAAATTTTGTGCCCCTTCAACTGCCCCCCTCTTGCTACGCCACTGGTAGGCACCATAACTAAAGTGTGTGAATCACTGTGATTTATAGCGTGTGTTATAAAGGTTGTTAACTTTAAAGTGACTGTGGAAATTCTGTGTATTACAAAGTTGTATCGAGAAATAATAAACTAGTTTTAATTGAGAAAGGACTTGTATTGCTGAAGTTCCTCGGAAAGAATTTATACCGGAAATTAACAAACGAGCAGATACACAACAAATTGGTGTCAGAGAGTGGGACT
>NW_013896494.1:0-260 GCF_000517525.1 Limulus polyphemus
GTTGTTGTTGACGCTCCAGCTAATTGTTCCGTAAAATATTTGTTGTTGTTATTAAGAATACAGGAAATAACTCCCGTAAAATAACTCCAGCTAATTGTTCCGTAAAATATTTGCTGTTGTTGACGCTCCAGCTAATTGTTCTGTAAAATATTTGTTGTTGTTGTTAACGGTCCAGCTAATTGTTCCGTAAAATATTTGTTGTTGTTGTTAAGAATACAGAAAATAACTCCACCTAATTGTTCCGTAAAATATTTGTTGTT
>NW_013896495.1:0-260 GCF_000517525.1 Limulus polyphemus
CATCCAGCATCAGAGTTAGACTTGTTAAACATACAACATCAGAGCTAGGCTTTTTAAACATACAACACCAGAGTTAGATTTTTTTAAACATACAACGTCAGAGTTAGACTTTTTAAACATACAATGTCAGAGTTAGACTTTTTAAACATACAACGTCAGAGTTAGATTTTTTAAACATACAATGTCAGAGTTAGACTTGTTAAACACACAACGTCAGAGTTAGACTTGTTAAACACTACAACGTCAGAGTTAGACTTGTT
>NW_013896496.1:0-259 GCF_000517525.1 Limulus polyphemus
GCAGGATGCAATGGCCAGAGCTCTTGAATTCGAATCCTATGTTAAGCCAGCACAGAAGTACCAAGGTTGGTACAGTCATCAGGATTAAAGGCCAGAAAAGGGCAGCTCTCAGAGAAGTTTGTGGGACTTTGCTGGCACTGTAACAATTACTGAAGCCAATAATTGATTTTCTACAAGCAAGTGTCAAGCTTAAGTCCAGCAACAAAGAACTATTAAGCACATTGGGATCAGTTGAAGCTTGAAGATGGTATTTTTGTCT
>NW_013896497.1:0-258 GCF_000517525.1 Limulus polyphemus
AACCAAAAAAATCAACTTCGAAGAGCGATCTACTCCAAGTTTTAAAGCAAGAGTGGGCGACAATCCCACAATCTAAAATTGACGAGGTGATTCTCACGATGCCCCAAAGGATCAACGAACTCCACGAAGAAATTATAAATATATCAATTCATGTGAATATGACTGAAAATTTTCATTTTTTCTGAAAAGGTGGCGGCTATTCCTGTTCACCTACATAGCCGTGTATTTGTATTTATGGCAAAGCTGCAAAGGCTATCC
>NW_013896498.1:0-261 GCF_000517525.1 Limulus polyphemus
AATGATTTTATTGAAATTTTGTTTAAAAATGAGCTGTCATCACAGCATTACATCACAGAGTAGATTTTATTGAAGTATTTCTTTGTAGACGCAGTTATCAATGAAAGTGTCTTGCTTTTCTGTTGCAACACTCATGAGATTTTCACTCAAGAAAAACAAATAATTTTTTGAGTTTGTTTTTGATTGTTTTATAGTTGAAACTTACTCCTTTTTTCTGCAAGTTTTATTCGTTAAATCTGAAACATATAATTTTTGTGGGAA
>NW_013896499.1:0-260 GCF_000517525.1 Limulus polyphemus
CGTACATCGTACAGTTTGTAATTATAATATAAACTCATGCATCGTGCAGGTTATAATTATAATATAAACTCTTGCATCGTGCAGGGTATAATTATAGTATAAACTCTTGCATCGTGCAGGGTATAATTATAATATAAACTCATACAACAACAACATATGCGTTAAATTCGATGACGAGGAACCCACTTTGAGACTAATAATCATCAGGTACAAAACCTTGTCGAAACGTTGTACATTTGCTGTTGTATTAAAGTTTTTCT
>NW_013896500.1:0-259 GCF_000517525.1 Limulus polyphemus
GCCAAGGCTATAGCCCATGGTTTTGGCGAAATTTTGAAAAAAATTGTTTTTGCTCATATTTCAATACAAAGATGCCCTCGATGTACGACTTTCAAAATGGATATCGTTTGATCAAAATTCCCAATAGTTATTTTATAATCTGTTATTAAAATTTCGGCAAGCTTCGATTTTATTGTTTTTTTTGTCATCAGTTATATTTGTACACAAAGAATAGCTTTAAAAATGAGATTATTCAAACAATATCCCAACATCTAAAAGG
>NW_013896501.1:0-362 GCF_000517525.1 Limulus polyphemus
TATTATCCATTAAAATTAACTCTATAAGAGTGAATATATTATCCATTACGATTACCAGTACAAGAGTGAATATATTATCCATTAGGATTAACTGTACAAGAGTGAATATATCATCCATTAAGTTTAACTCTACAATAGTGAATATATTATCCATTAAGTTTAATTTTATAATAGTGAATATATTATACGTGACGATTAACTCTACAATACTGAATATATTGTCCATTAAGCTTAAATCTACAATAGTGAGTATATTATCCGGATAACGATTAAATTTACAATACTGAATATCTTATACATTAAGTTTAACTTTACAATAGTGAATATATTATGTATAACGATTAACTCTACAAGAGTGAATA
>NW_013896502.1:0-260 GCF_000517525.1 Limulus polyphemus
GAGTGATAGTAAGAGTATCCATGTTTGGCTATACTTAATGTGGTTCATGTGGCTAATTCAAGACACTGTAGTGTGTATTGCGGCCAAAACAACCTGCAGGACACACTATGTGTTATTAACAGGAGTGATAGTAAGAGTATCCATGTTTGGCTATACTTAATGTGGTTCATGTGGCTAATTCAAAACACACCGTAGTGTGTACTGCGGCCAAAACAACCTGCAGGACACACTATGTGTTATTAACAGGAGTGATAGTAAGA
>NW_013896503.1:0-260 GCF_000517525.1 Limulus polyphemus
CATCAAATAGTACCCATAACAGTGGCCAATTTCTCTAAGTATGAGCAGACACTTAAGAAAGGGGCATTGTTGGGTGTGTGCCAGGAGGAAGAGCCAGTCAGTGTTAAGGCAAGAAATACAACCATAAAGAAAGAACATCCACTCCCTGAACATTTAACTGACCTCTATCAGAAGAGCATAGTCCATTTGTCATCATTACAGGCTCTTCACGTTAGGGAACTCTTGGTGAATTATATAGACATCTTTTCAAAAGGAGATCA
>NW_013896504.1:0-261 GCF_000517525.1 Limulus polyphemus
TAAGCAATCCTGAAAAATATTTGGGGGTGCTTAACTTTTTTCCAGGTGTATATATAAAATAATGAATGATACAGATATCTATATAGAATAATGAATGATACAGATATCTATATAAAATAATGAATGATACAGATATCTATATAGAATAATGAATGATACAGATATCTATATAAAATAATGATTGATACATACATTGATATAAAACAATGAATGATACAGATATCTATATAAAATAATGATTGATACAGATATCTATATAAA
>NW_013896505.1:0-260 GCF_000517525.1 Limulus polyphemus
CTCTAGTCTTACACTGCTAAATTAGGACGGCTAGTGCAGATAGCTCTCGTGTAGCTTTGCGCAAAATCCATAACAAACAAACCCAACCACAGAAGCTGGTTCTGGCTTGTGAAGAAAAAAAATATGATCAAGATGCCATTCATCGGTTCATCAAGGATAGAAGAAGACAGTAGCAAAGATTAAAGAGAGGTTCTATTGGATAGGAATTGTTTTGGGAGGAAGAGGTCTACGCTGAACCTGACCCTCCCTGGTCCAAAACA
>NW_013896506.1:0-260 GCF_000517525.1 Limulus polyphemus
GTACACAGTATCGTTAAATCTTGTGTCTTTTTATTGATAGTACACAGTATTGTTAAATCTTGTGTCTTCTTTTTGACAGTACACAGTATCGTTAAATCTTGTGTCTTCTTATTGACAGTACAAAGTATCGTTAAATCTTGTGTCTTCTTATTGAAAGTACACAGTATCGTTAAATCTTGTGTCTTCTTATTGACATTACACAGTATCGTTAGATCTTGTGTCTTTTTATTGATAGTACACAGTATCGTTAAGTCTTGTGT
>NW_013896507.1:0-260 GCF_000517525.1 Limulus polyphemus
GCACCAGTGGCAACTGGAACAAGAAAAGAAACGGGAAAAAGTCTCCAACAGTTGAGAGAAAGGCAGCATACACAAATGGAAAAGATTAGTAAATTTCAAAGTGAATCAAATACAATAAAGGACGATTTACTGTCTTTTACACTGGGAGGTTATATTAACCATGGACTTAATGACAACAAGAATCCCTTCCAAACCCTGCAGCTAAACCCTAATGCAGACATCTTCAGTCCTGCCAGAAGTCACATTCTAGACATGAGTGT
>NW_013896508.1:0-260 GCF_000517525.1 Limulus polyphemus
GTGTACTGTCAGTAAGAAAACACAAGATTTAACAATAATGTGTCCTGTCAATAAGAAGACACAAGATTTTACGATACTGTGTACTGTCAATAAGAAACATAAGATTTAACTAATAATGTGTCCTATCAATAAGAAGACACAAGATTTAACGATACTGTGTACTATCAATAAGAACACACAAGATTTAACGATAATGTGTACTCTCAGTAAGAAAACACAAGATTTAACAATACTGTGTCCTGTCAGTAAGAAGACACAAG
>NW_013896509.1:0-259 GCF_000517525.1 Limulus polyphemus
ACTACTGGTGTTGTATTGAAACAAGATATATCTCATTTTCTTTGGTTTATCATGTAGAGTTTACTACTGGTGTGGTATTGAAACGACATTTATCTCATTTTCTTATGGTTTATCATGGAGAGTTTACTACTGGTGTGGTATTGAAACAACATGTATCTCATTTTCTTGGTTTATCATGGAGAGTTTACTACTGGTGTGGTATTGAAACAACATGTATCTCATTTTCTTATGGTTTATCATGGAGAGTTTACTATGGGTG
>NW_013896510.1:0-258 GCF_000517525.1 Limulus polyphemus
CTGTCATAGCATTATTTAAAAGAAATGTAAACTGCCATAACATTATTTAAAGGAAATGTAAACTGTGATAGCATTATTTATAGAAAATGTAAGCTGTGATAGCAATATTTATAGGAAATTTAAACTGTCATAGCATTATTTAAAAGAAATGTAAACTGTCATAGCATTATTTATAGGAAATGTAAACTGTCATAGCATTATTTAAAGGAAAAGTAAACTGCCATAGCATTATTTATAGGCAATGTAAACCGCCATAGC
>NW_013896511.1:0-260 GCF_000517525.1 Limulus polyphemus
ACTGTCAATAAGAAGACACAAAATTTAACGATTCTGTGTACTTTCAATAAGAAGACTCAATATTTAACAATACTGTGTACTGTAAATAAGAAGACACACGATTTAACGATACTGTGTACTGTAAATAAGAAGACACAAGATTTAACGTTTCTGTGTACTTTCAGTAAGAAGACACAAGATTTAACGATACTGTGTACTGTCAATAAGAAGACACAAGATTTAACGATATTGTGTACTGTCAATAAGAAGACACAAGATTT
>NW_013896512.1:0-259 GCF_000517525.1 Limulus polyphemus
CTCTCTAGCTATCGTAACGTTCGTTCATAGCTAGAAAGTTCCAAGGTAGTATTCTGCAGTAGAAGAGGTAAGATTTGTGGATAATTCGGGAAATAGTGAGTACGTTCCAAGATAATGCTCTCTAGCTATCGTTATGTTCGTTCGTAGTTAGAAAGTTCCAACGTAATATTCTACAGTAGAAAAGGTAAGATTTGGGAATAGTTCGGGAAATAGTGAGTACGTTCCAGGGTAGTGCTCTCTAGCTGTCGTATGTTCGTTC
>NW_013896513.1:0-260 GCF_000517525.1 Limulus polyphemus
ATTTTCTTACTAATGACGTATGTAATTATAATGTTTAATTATAACATAGTAGATTTTTATACATTTTGCGTAATGGAAAAACGCTCTTTTAAAAATATGCATAGCAAACAAACAAGTATAAATTTATATTCTGTTTGTTGTTGTTTTTGTGCAAAATCATTAAGTTGTGCGTGCGATTTCGGCTGCATATGTTGACGTGGACGCCTTTTTTTGGCACTTGCAACATCCTGTACAAATTCATACATAAGCCAACTGTGTCT
>NW_013896514.1:0-261 GCF_000517525.1 Limulus polyphemus
TAAAATGCATGACCTTTTTTAAAAAAAATCTAACGTCTAAACCTTGTTAACTTGTAGAATAAAACAAAGTTGATTCTAAATATTTCGCTACAAGGCAACGAAAAGTAGTCTCCCAAGATCTTGGTCTCGTTTATAGACCTTAAGGAATTTAAATCGAAACCGTGTACAAGTCAAGTATCAGTAAGTAATGTTTGTTTTGAATTTCTCGCAAAGCTACACGAGAGCTATCTGCGCAAGCCGTCCCTAATTTAGCAGTGTAGG
>NW_013896515.1:0-259 GCF_000517525.1 Limulus polyphemus
GGTCTTTTAGTCTTACATCCACTAGATTTTGTTGACATTGATTTGGGTCGTTTTAGTCAGTTTTCCACTATATTTTGTCGACTGTTATAACGGTCTTTTAGTCTTCCTTCCTCCAGATTTTGTTGACAAATATAAGGTTCCTTTTAGTTCGTTTTCCACTAGATTTTTTTGACTTTGAAAACATGTTTTTAGTTTTCGTCCACTCGATTTTATCGACTTTCATAACAGTCTTATTAGGCCTTCTTAGACTAGATATTTT
>NW_013896516.1:0-260 GCF_000517525.1 Limulus polyphemus
ACAACACGACATGATATATAAACTTAAAAAGCAAGAAATACAAATATTTGTTACTCTTAATTTTGGTTTTCTTTACTCTTGAAACAGAACACTTTCGGAGACTCTGCGGAAGTACATTTAGTTTATACTGTTGCGTCAGCGAGGTCACGTGACTAGTGTCACGCCCCCTGCTTTCTGGAAATATTTTGTACCTTCGTGAATTGTCGGGAGATTACTAGATATAAGGTAGCCTGGTATATATAAGAGGGTGACAACGTGAC
>NW_013896517.1:0-260 GCF_000517525.1 Limulus polyphemus
ACTGATGTTACAGATAGATACATCATTATATAACAGTCAACCATCTTTAACTAATCAATTGATTATATGGAAATACATGACGGCTAACTAACTGATGTTACAGATAGATACATAATTATATAACAGCCAACCATCTTTAACCAATCATTACATTATATGGAAGTACATAACGGTTAACTAATTGATGCTACAGATAGATAGATAATTATATATCAGCCAACCATCTTTAACCAATCAATTGATTATATGGAAGTACATGG
>NW_013896518.1:0-263 GCF_000517525.1 Limulus polyphemus
TTGTCGTTCCCATCATTAGCTATGGATACAGACAGATTTACTGTGTAGGAGTTACTGTCGTTCCCATCATTAGCTATGGATAGACGGATTTACTGTGTAGGAGTTACTGTCGTTCCCATCATTACCTATGTACAGACAGATTTACTGTGTAGGAGTTACTGTCGTTCCCATCATTACCTATGTACAGACAGATTTACTGTGTAGGAGTTACTGTCGTTCCCATCATTACCTATGTACAGACAGATTTACTGTGTAGGAGTTAC
>NW_013896519.1:0-263 GCF_000517525.1 Limulus polyphemus
TTTATAGAGAAATAATGTTTTCGTCAATGCTATAATGTCTCAATTTTGAGTTTTCCGACGAAATAAACACTATAGGGTATTTTTATATTGATTTCTGGTAAAAAAACGCTTTTTTCCATTTTCAAAAAAATTCATATTTTCACCAAAAACCAAAGGCTATAGCCAATATTTTTTTCACAAATTTTGAAAAAAATTGTTTTTCTTCATATTCCAATACAAAGATTCTCTTGATGTAAGACTTTCAAAGTAGAGATCCTTTTATC
>NW_013896520.1:0-261 GCF_000517525.1 Limulus polyphemus
ACTTTATTAAATATGCTCCCCCCCGTGGCGCAGCGGGTTGTCTGCGGACTCACATCGCTAGAAACCGGGTTTCGATACCCGTGATGGGCAGAGCACAAATAGTCCATTGTGTAGTTTTGTGCTTAACATCAAACAAAGAAACTTTATTAAATATGCCCCCACCCCGTGGCGCAGCGGGTTGTCTGCGGACTCACATCGCTAGAAACCGGGTTTCGATACCCGTGATGGGCAGAGCACAAATAGCCCATTGTGTAGTTTTGT
>NW_013896521.1:0-260 GCF_000517525.1 Limulus polyphemus
TTAAATGTCACGACCTTATTAGTCAGAGACAATGGTTTCTAGACAGTGTTTATTCTCCACAGCTGGTGTATTGGTATTTTACATCATTCACACTATCATGACCTTATTCACTCTAGGTGATACTTGTTAAACATTGTGTATAACATTCACAGCTGGTGTATTAAATGTCATGACCTTAGTAATCACAGACAATGGTTTCTAGACAGTGTTTATTCTCCACAGCTGGTGTATTGGTATTTTACATCATTCACACTATCAGG
>NW_013896522.1:0-260 GCF_000517525.1 Limulus polyphemus
ACAGTATCGTTAAATATTGTGTCTTCTTATTGACAGTACACAGTATCGTTAAATCTTGTGTCTTCTTATTGACAGTACACAGTATCGTTAAATACTTGTGTCTTCTTATTGACAGTACACAGTATTGATAAATCTTGGGTCTTTTATGGACAGTACACAGTATAGTTAAATCTTGTGTCTTCTTATTGACAGTACACAGTATTGATTAAATCTTGGGTCTTTTATGGACAGTACACAGTATAGTTAAATCTTGTGTCTTC
>NW_013896523.1:0-285 GCF_000517525.1 Limulus polyphemus
CACAGTATCGTTAAATCTTGTGTCTTCTTATTGACAGAACACAGTATCGTTAAATCTTGTGTCTTCTTATTGATAGTACACAGTATCGTTAAATCTTGTGTCTTCTTATTGACAGGAGACATTGTTTTTAAATATTCTGTTTTCTTACTGACAGTACACATTATCGTCGAATATTGTCTCTTCTTATTGACAGTACACAGTATCGTTAAATCTTGTGTCTTCTTATTGACAGTACACAGCATCGTTAAATCTTGTGTCTTCTTATTGACAGTACACGGTATCGTT
>NW_013896524.1:0-260 GCF_000517525.1 Limulus polyphemus
CCAAAGCTAGACAGAGAACGTATTCTGGAGCATGTTTTGTAGTGTCATTTACCAAAGCTAGACAGAGAACGTATTCTGGAGCATGTTTTGTAGTGTCATTTACCAAAGCTATACAGAGAACATATTCTGGAGCATGTTTTGTAGTATCATTTACCAAAGCTAGACAGAGAACGTATTCTGGAGCATGTTTTGTAGTGTAATTTACCAAAGCTAGACACAGAACTTACTCTGGAGCATGTTTTGTAGTGTCATTTACCAAA
>NW_013896525.1:0-260 GCF_000517525.1 Limulus polyphemus
AAGGTTTTGTCATCACCTGATGATGACAAAACCTTGTCGAAACGTTGTACATTTGCTGTTATGTTAAACTTATATTTGGGGAACATCTGCTCTATTAGATTCAATGTTTTGCTGTATATGGAGATAAGGAATAATGATATTTTCGTTACAAATTTCAGAAAAAGGAAATTTTGAAGGGATTTGACAAGAGTTATCTATTGTGAATTGGGCAGCTGAGTTATTTGGAGACACTGATCAGATGTGGTAAATTTTTAAGATAA
>NW_013896526.1:0-257 GCF_000517525.1 Limulus polyphemus
GGGATGACCCTAATTTTAGTTTCCCTCTTATATTAGGGGAACAAGTTAAACGCGGTAGCACACGAAAGAACGTTACCGACTATCGGAGAATTTTCCACTGACCCGATCTCGACGGCGGTACCTTTCGCCTCTGCGGAACGCCTCCGGGAACCCGGCCGAGGTTCCGTCGGCGATACCTCGACCGGTGGTTGGCGTTCAATGCCGAGGCTTTCCGCGTATCTGAGGCGGAGACCGTACCCCGTACTTTTGAGAGGGAT
>NW_013896527.1:0-260 GCF_000517525.1 Limulus polyphemus
GTGAGAACATTTATGACAGGTACAGGACTGTGAGAACATTTATGACAGGTACAGGACTGTGAGAACATTTATGACAGGTACAGGACTGTGAGAACATTTATGACAGGTACAGGACTGTGAGAACATTTATGACATGTACAGATCTGTGAGAACATATATAACATGTACAGATCTGTGAGAACATATATAACATGTACAGATCTGTGAGAACATATATAACATGTACAGATCTGTGAGAACATATATAACATGTACAGGAC
>NW_013896528.1:0-257 GCF_000517525.1 Limulus polyphemus
ATAAAAAGACACACGATTTAGCAATACTGTGAACTATCTATAAAAAGACACAAGATTTAACGATACTGTATACTGTCAATAAGAAGACACAATATTTAACGATACTGCGTACTGCCAATAAGAAGACACAAGATTTAGACAATACTTTGTACTGTCAATAAGAAGACACAAGTATTTAACGATACTGTGTACGTTCAATAAAAGACACAAGATTTAACGATACTTGTACTGTCAGTAAGAAACACAAGATTTAACAA
>NW_013896529.1:0-259 GCF_000517525.1 Limulus polyphemus
ATTATTGTTAAATCTTGTGTTTTCTTACTGACAGTACTTATTATCGTCGAATATTGTATCTTCTTATTGACAGTACACAGTATCGTTAAATCTTGTGTCTTTTATTGTACAGTACACAGTATCGTTCAAATCTTTGTCTTCTTATTGACAGTACACAGTATCGTTAAATCTTGTGTCTTCTTATGGATAGTACACAATATTGTAAATCGTGTGTCTTCTTATTGAGAGTGCACAGTATAGTTAATCTTGTGTCTTCTTA
>NW_013896530.1:0-260 GCF_000517525.1 Limulus polyphemus
TTATACAATGGGAAGAAGAGCCATTAAAATATAAAAATTAACAGGTAGGTTCCTTTGCTATTATACAATGGGAAGAAGAGCCATTAAAATATAAAAATCATAGTTAGGTTCCTTTGCTATTATACAATGGGAAGAAGAAACATTAAAATATAAAAATCAAACAGTTAGGTTCCCTTGCTATTATACAATGGGAAGAAGAGCCATTAAAATATAAAAATCAACAGTTAGGTTCCTTTGCTATTATACAATGGGAAGAAGAG
>NW_013896531.1:0-260 GCF_000517525.1 Limulus polyphemus
GAGAATGCTTTATTTTGTACAAAAAGGGAAAAAATAAGGCATTATTCCGTTAAACGAAAAATATTATGTACCCTTAAAAATATAGAAAAAATGCTAATTTTGCTAACACGAGTAAGAGTAATCGATAAGGTGAAGTTTATTTGATAAGAAGACGTCATAGCCTTTTAGATGTTGGAATTTTGTTTGAATAATCTTATTTCTAAAGCAATTTTTGTTTACAGTATAACTTAAGACAAAAAAACAGTAAATCGAAGCTAGCC
>NW_013896532.1:0-259 GCF_000517525.1 Limulus polyphemus
AAAGAATGTAAAGTATAACATAACAATGTTTTGGGACAACATGAGACCTATTGGTCAATCTCGGCTGTTCCATCTTATAAACTAAATTAAAATAATTTTTAAAAAAATCCTAAAGCCAGCCCTTATCATTCATATACTTATCAAGCTTTTTTTTAAACTCACTTAAATTTACTGCATCTACAACATCTGAAGGCAACCCATTCCAAAGGTGAACCACCCTGTTAGAAAAATGAAACTGTCTTAGCTGAAGATGGCTCCT
>NW_013896533.1:0-260 GCF_000517525.1 Limulus polyphemus
CAATACTGTGTTTTGTCAATAAGAAGATAGAGGATTTACCAATACTATGTACTATCAATAAGAAGATACAGGATTTATCAATACTGTGTTTTGTCAATAAGAAGATAGAGGATTTACCAATACTTTGTACTGTCAATAAGAAGATACAGGATTTATCAATACTGTGTTTTGTCAATAAGAAGATAGAGGATTTACCAATACTTTGTACTGTCAATAAGAAGACACAAGATTTAACAATACTGTGTCCTGTCAATAAGAAG
>NW_013896534.1:0-260 GCF_000517525.1 Limulus polyphemus
TTTAGGCAAGCCAACAAAAGAGTAACATAAAACAACCACAAGAATCGTAAAAGGAAAACTAGAAAGTTAGAATTTTGTATGTAGATGCTCAACGTTTTGACGAACCTTCATATTAAATTTGAAGAAGATTCGTCTAGATGGGACGAAGTAGAAGCACAAAACGCTAAACCTTCCATAACTCACTTAAAACGAATAGTAGGAAGGTGAAAGTCTTCATGTAACTGCGCAACGATAAAATATAACCTAACATACCAAATGTT
>NW_013896535.1:0-256 GCF_000517525.1 Limulus polyphemus
ATCATGGATTTCAGGTGTTGGTAGTATGGAGTAGGTGTTAAAAGTATTGTTATTGGCAACCTGAGTCAGATCATAACAGTTTTAGTATCAGTATCATGGGCTTGAGGTGTTGGTAGCATGGAGTAGGTGTTAAAAGTATTGTTATTGGCAACCTGAATCAGATGATAACAGTTTTGGCATCAGTATCATGGGTTTGAAGTGTTGATGGCGTTGAGTAGGTGTTCAAAGTATTGTATTGGCAGCCTGAGTCAGATGA
>NW_013896536.1:0-261 GCF_000517525.1 Limulus polyphemus
GTGTACTGTCAATAAGAAGACACAAGATTTAACAATACTGTGTACTGTCAATAAGAAGACACAAGATTTAACGATACTGTGTACTGTCAATAAGAAGTACTCAAGATTTAACGATACTGTGTACTGTCAATAAGAAGACACAATATTCAACGATAATGTGTACTGTCAGTAAGGAAACACAAGTATTTAACAATAATTTGTACTGTCAATAAGAAGACACAAGATTTAACGATACTGTGTACTGTCAATAAGAAGACACAC
>NW_013896537.1:0-260 GCF_000517525.1 Limulus polyphemus
TATATATATATATATATATATATATATATATAGTCTTTTATAATAAATTATCATTTGTATTTGTCTAACAGGTACGAAGATTATTCAGCTCTATGAAATGCAGTTCATTGTATGAATGTGAAAATTTATATTCAAGCACTGCTTTGAAAATTTGTCTAACAATAAGAGATATATAGTAATTATACTTGTTTCTAATTGTAGAAATGAATAATGGTGGATATTTTACATATATATATATATATATATATACACACACACAC
>NW_013896538.1:0-259 GCF_000517525.1 Limulus polyphemus
GCTAAGTGTGTAAGGTATTGTATCATATCAGCCATTGTTAGCAGCTGATACCAAGCTAAGACTGGTAGTCAGCTACTAGTCCTTTTCTGAACCTCATGGTATTTTTTATTTTATTTTCTTAATTGTGTATTTCTTCAAAAAGATGTAGAGAAACCAACTATGTTATTAATGATTGAAATAATTGTAAAGCTATTGTGAAAATCCACGTGCAAAAGTAGGCTGAAAAGCTTAGGTTTTCTGAGTAGATACTTGTTTTTGA
>NW_013896539.1:0-259 GCF_000517525.1 Limulus polyphemus
ACAGGACACATTATTGTTAAATATTGTGTTTTCTTTCTGACAGTACACATTATCGTTGAATATTGTGTCTTCTTATTGACAGTACACAGTATCGTTAAATCTTGTGTCTTCTTATTGACAGTACACAGTATCGTTAAATCTTGTGTCTTCTTACTTGACAGTACACAGTATTGTTAAATCTTGGGTCTTTTATTGACAGTACACAGTATCGTTAAATCTTGTGTCTTCTTATTGACAGTACACAGTATCGTTAAATCTT
>NW_013896540.1:0-260 GCF_000517525.1 Limulus polyphemus
TTGTTTCAGATCACAGCTTCGATAACATCTTATATATTTCACGTTGTTTAAGAACAGGTCAATTTGAAACCATTGCACACTGTTGTGCAAAATCCTTATCCATGGAATGTGCTGGATACATCTTGGTAGTATCGGGCACTGTTGTGCAAAATCCTTATCCATGGAATGTGCTGGATACATCTTGGTAGTATCGGGCACTGTTGTGCAAAATCCTTATCCATGGAATGTGCTGGATACATCTTGGTAGTATCGGGCACTGT
>NW_013896541.1:0-260 GCF_000517525.1 Limulus polyphemus
GTGAACAAGCTTACACATTCAAACAAGAAGGAGACATCTAAGGGTGAACAAGCTTACACATTCAAACAAGAAGGAGACATCTAAGGGTGAACAAGCTTACACATTCAAACAAGAAGGAGACATCTAAGGGTGAACAAGCTTACACATTCAAACAAGAAGGAGACATCTAAGGGTGAACAAGTTTACACATTCAAACAAGAAGGAGACATCTAAGGGTGAACAAGTTTACACATTCAAACAAGAAGGAGACATCTAAGGGT
>NW_013896542.1:0-259 GCF_000517525.1 Limulus polyphemus
ACCAAATTTGTTATGTAGGTACACTTTAACGTAGCGTAGTAATATGCAGAGTTTTACCTTCCTACTGTTTGTTTTAAAGGAGTTATGGAACGTTTTGCGTTTTGTACCAGTACGTCGTTCCATTTGGACGGATCATCTCCAAATTTTGTATGTAACGTTCGTTGCATAGTTGCGTATTTACATGCAAAATTCTAGCCTTCTATTATCATTTTTGCGACTTTTGTGGTCGTTTTATGTTACTCTTTTATTGGCGTTTCTG
>NW_013896543.1:0-259 GCF_000517525.1 Limulus polyphemus
TGTTTATCTAACAAAAGCCTCATCAATCAACGAAGTGTTTATCTAACAAAAGCCCTATCACTCAACGAGTGTTTACTTAACAAATGCTCCATCAATCAAGGAGTGTTTACTTAACAAAAGTCCTATCAATCAACGAAGTTTTTATCTAATAAAAGTCCCATCAATCAAGGAGTGTTTACTTAACAAATGCTACATCAATCAACGAAGTGTTTATCTAACAAAAGCCTCATCAATCAACGAAGTGTTTATCTAACAAAAG
>NW_013896544.1:0-260 GCF_000517525.1 Limulus polyphemus
TAGTAAATCTCAAAGATATTAATATGGAACTGCTATATGTAATTCTATATACTGTATCGTAATATGGTTCATTGGTGTAATGCTAAATTTTATATTATAGTAAATTTCAAAGATATTAATATGGAACTGCTATATGTAATCTAAAGATTTTTCAACATGCCATTTTACCAGCAAATAAGGAGTCCCCCTCCATATGTTAGATATTACAAAGCAAAAATGTTTATAGAATAGTTTGCCAACAAATATAGAAGAAAGACGAG
>NW_013896545.1:0-259 GCF_000517525.1 Limulus polyphemus
CACCTGGCTCCACTTAGGGCATCAAGAGTATCATCAATTCTTGGCAGTGGGTATGAGTCTTTTTCGGTTATGCTGTTAAGAGCCCTGAAGTCCAAACAGCAACTTGGGTCCCATCCTTCTTCTTGACTAATACGACAGGAGCTGACCAGGGACTATCTGATTTTTCAACTATCCCTTCCTTGATTAGACCATCCATGACCTTTCTCTATCTCTTGTCGCTTTGCTGGAGCTATTCTCCTTGGAGGGATCTTTATTGGAC
>NW_013896546.1:0-543 GCF_000517525.1 Limulus polyphemus
AGTACACAGTTTTGTTAAATCTTGTTTCTTCTTATTGAAACTACACAGTATCGTTAAATCTTGTTTCTTCTTATTGAAACTACACAGTATCGTTCAATCTTGTGTCTTCTTATTGACAGTACACAGTACCGTTAAATCTTGTGTCTACTTATTGAAAGTACACAGTATTGTTAAATCTTGTGTCTTCTTATTGACAGTACACAGTATCGTTAAATCTTATGTCTTTTTATATATAGTACACAGTATTGCTAATTCGTGTGTCAATAAGAAGACAGTACACAGTATCGTTAAATCTTGTGTCTTTTCATAGATGATTTAACAATACTCTGTCAATAAAAGACACAATACACAGTATAGTTAAATCTTGTGTCTTCTTATTGATAGTACACAGTATCGTTAAATCGTGTGTCTTATAATTGAAAGTACACAGTATCGTTAAATCTTGTGTCTTCTTATTGACAGTACACAAGTATCGTTAAATCTTGTGTCTTCTTATTGACAGTTCACAGTATTGTTAAATCGTGTGTCCTCTTATTGACAGTA
>NW_013896547.1:0-258 GCF_000517525.1 Limulus polyphemus
AGCTTTGTTTGGGTTATGATAGTCATCTTCTGTAGCTTTGTTTGAGTTATGGCAGCCATCAACCTGTAGCTTTGTTTGAGTTATGGTAGTCATCACCTTTAGCTTTGTTTGAGTTATGGTAGTCATCACATGCAGTTTTTTGAGTTATGGTAGTCATCACCTGTAGCTTTGTTTCAGTTATGGTAGCCATCACTTGTAGCTTTGTTTGAGTTATGGTAGTCATCACCTGTAGCTTTGTTTGAGTTATGGTAGTCATCA
>NW_013896548.1:0-259 GCF_000517525.1 Limulus polyphemus
TCCAAATAACGCTAAAGATGAGTATGGTGGTTATAAATTCGGTAACTAGTGTTACACATAGATGTTCGTGGAGTGTTTGTACCAAATAACGCTAAAGAGGAGTATGGTGGTTATAAATTCGGTAACTAGTGCTACACCTAGGAGTTCGTGAAGTTATTTTACCAAATAACGATAAAGATGAGTATGATGGTTACAATTTCGGGACTATAGTCACACCTCGGTGTTCGTGGACCTGTTGTACCAAAAACGCTAAAGATGA
>NW_013896549.1:0-260 GCF_000517525.1 Limulus polyphemus
TTATAAACAAGCCAACTTCATATTTAACTGTTTATCAGAAGATAATGCAATAAGTTTTAAATACATTTTATATTAATCCATATCCTTGCTTTTACATTTCTTTTCAGTGTTTTATTTTGCCTATTCAAGGAGTTACTTAGGCTGGTATGACAATGCAAATAAGTCCTAACAAAGCAGCCTTGTTGGCAAAATAAAACTTGATACAATTGAGTGCTAAATGATATAAGTAGCCTTCCTCATGTTGTAACACAAAAAATTTA
>NW_013896550.1:0-259 GCF_000517525.1 Limulus polyphemus
GATACTATGGGTCTAAATCAGATCACTAGTACTGTAAAAGTTGCTGGTAATGGTATTTTAAATTAAGGGGGACGTTTACTTCTGTCTCGAATGTTATGCTTAAATTTTCGATGATATATTTATTATTAGGACTATTATGAGAAACAAGTTATTAATGATGACCCAATACTATGGGTCTAAATCAGATCACTAGTACTGTAAAAGTTGTTGTTATTGTATTTTTAAATTAATTATTCAGTTCCGTAGGGTCCTCGTTAAA
>NW_013896551.1:0-258 GCF_000517525.1 Limulus polyphemus
CAGACCACATAGGGACACTAGATAACAAAGGAGGAAAAGGGGAGGTCGGATTAACTACCGAGCTGACAACAATAATATGGAAATTCATACCCAAAAACATCCCATCCAATTTTATCAAGAAAAAGTGATTACATTATCTGAGTGAGGTGCTTATATACAGTGTCATGATAGAGTGCACATTGATGCAGGTGGAGGAATTTGCAAATCAGATATTGCCAAGGGTATTTAAGTGGGGTATAAAACACTGGAGCATGTGAG
>NW_013896552.1:0-258 GCF_000517525.1 Limulus polyphemus
TTTGAAAATGAAAAGGAAGGCACAGTTGAAAGACGATATGTTGGTCAGTCGGCAAAAAAAAAAGACTAGAGAAGGGAGACACTCCAGTCCTGAAGACAAAATAAGACTAGAGAAGGGAGAAACTCCAGTCCTGAAGACAAAATAAGACTAGAGAAGGGAGAAACCCCAGTCCTGAAGACAAAATAAGACTAGAGAAAGGAGAAACTCCAGTCCTGAAAACAAAATAAGACTAGAGAAGTGAGAAACTCCAGTCCTGAA
>NW_013896553.1:0-258 GCF_000517525.1 Limulus polyphemus
AAACAGTAGAGCGATACCGAGACAAGGATCTTACAGCCAAACAGTAGAGCGATACCGAGACAAGGATCTTACATTCAAACAGTAGAGAGATACCGAGACAACGATCTTACAGCCAAACAGTAGAGCGATACAGAGACAAGGATCTTACATTCAAACAGTAGAGAGAGATACCGAGACAAGGATCTTACATCCAAACAGTAGAGCGATACCGAGACAAGGATCTTACAGCCAAACGGTACAGCGATACCGAGACAAGGA
>NW_013896554.1:0-260 GCF_000517525.1 Limulus polyphemus
TTACAACAGACACACATCCGACATTGACAAACTTGATCAAATGGCAAAATGCTTCCTTATAAATGGAAAACAATCAAATTGACAAAGAAATATGATCTGTATATGTTTGAACTTTGCATGGTCAACAAACACATCTTGTACAATCAGGCAAATCCAGAGAAAAAAACTCTCACTGCTGAATTTCAAAATGGAGGTGACTGATGGCATTCTGGCAGAATTTGGACAGGCCAAAGTTGCCCCTCCCTCATCTTCATCTGAAA
>NW_013896555.1:0-258 GCF_000517525.1 Limulus polyphemus
AAGTCTATAATTCGTTCGTATGAGACTTAGGTTCTTTTAAGTGTGTATTTAACAATAGGTACAACGTTTATAATCCATTCGTATGAAACTCGGTCAGTTTCTTTTAAGTGTCTATTTAACAATAGGTACAATTCTATAATCCATTCGTATGAGACTTGGTCAGTTTCTTTTAAGTGTGCATTTAACAATAGGTACAAGTCTATAATCTGTTCGTATGAGACTCGGTCAGTTTCTTTTAAGTGTATATTTAAAATAGGT
>NW_013896556.1:0-260 GCF_000517525.1 Limulus polyphemus
GTATATCGTAATAGTGCAATCATGTGTATTATAGTAGTGGAGTCATGTATATTTTAGTAATTCAGTCATGTATATTTTAGTAATTCAGTCATGTGTATCATAGTAGTGCAATCATGTATATCACAGTAGTGCAATCATGTATATCGTAATAGTGCAATCATGTGTATCATGGTAGTGCAATTATGTGTATTATAGTAGTGGAGTCATGTATATTTTAGTAATTCAGTCATGTATATTTTAGTAATTCAGTCATGTGTATC
>NW_013896557.1:0-260 GCF_000517525.1 Limulus polyphemus
GCGAAGAGAAATAACTTTAATTCTGACCATCCCTGTGTAATTAAACCTAAATATCTATCAATATTGGATCGGACACTTCAGCGTGAACCTTTACTTTCAATAGCGAGAAACAGAAAATAAATAAATCCGCCCTTGCTTATTGACAGTATTATAAATGTGTTAAAGTATACGGCATTCTATTTAATTACTGAACTTCGGTTAAATGTTGATACAAAAGTAACGAGTATTTGATTTCGAAACTAAGCTCTATTAATTTAATA
>NW_013896558.1:0-260 GCF_000517525.1 Limulus polyphemus
GAAGGGTGAAGACAGGCGTAAAGGGTATTTTCTTCCAAAATATTATTGTCGATTTAAAATCCAAAACAAGTCTTTAAAGGAGCCTTTTTATCGTTATAATTATCGTAGAATGTATGAAGGGTGAAGACAGGCGTGAAGGGTATTTTCTTTCAAAATATTATTGTCGATTTAAAATCCAAAACTAGTCTTTAAAAGAGCCTTTTAAATCGTTATAATTATCGTAGAATGTATGAAGGGTGAAGACAGGCGTAAAGGGTATT
>NW_013896559.1:0-594 GCF_000517525.1 Limulus polyphemus
ACACAAGATTTAATAAACACTAGTACTGTCAATAGGAAGACAGAAGATTTAACAATACTGTGTACTAGTATTCTTATTGATCTTGTGTGTCTTCTTATTGACAGTACACAGTATCGTTAAATCTTGTGTCTTCTTATTGACAGTACACAGTATCGTTAAATCTTGTGTCTTCTTATTGACAGTACACAGTATTACGTTAAATCTTGTGTCTTCTTATTGACAGTACACAGTATCGTTAAATCTTGTGTCTTCTTATTGACAGTACACAGTATCGTTAAAATCGTTAAATCTTATGTTTTCTTACTGACAGTACACATTGACAGTACACAGTATCGTTAAATCTTGTGTCTTCTTATTGACAGTACACAGTATCGTTAATCTTGTGTCTTCTTATTGACAGTACACAGTATCGTTAAATCTTGTGTCTTCTTATTGACACTACACAGTATCGTTAAATCTTGTGTCTACTTATTGACAGTACACAGTATCGTTAACTCTTGTGTCTTCTTATTGACAGTACACAGTATCGTTAAATCTTGTGTCTTCTTATTGACAGGACACATTATTGTTAAATCTTAATAAGAAGACACAAGT
>NW_013896560.1:0-260 GCF_000517525.1 Limulus polyphemus
TATGTCTTGGTTTGTTTTTGGTAAAATATACCTTAGTTTGGTTGTGTTAAAGCATGTCTTGGTTTAGATGTGGTAGAATATACTTTAGTTTGGTTGTGTTAAAGTATGTCTTGGTTTGGATTTGGTAAAATATACCTTAGTTTGGTTGTGTTAAAGCATGTCTTGGTTTAGATGTGGTAGAATATACTTTAGTTTGGTTGTGTTAAAGTATGTCTTGGTTTGGATTTGGTAAAATATACCTTAGTTTGGTTGTGTTAAAG
>NW_013896561.1:0-256 GCF_000517525.1 Limulus polyphemus
ATCTTGTTTATAAACTGCTATATCTCATATTGTGTTCTCAGAGCAAGGGAAATGTCACCTCACTGAATACGAGTGCGTTTTTTCACTCGAGAGTTTCATATTACAGTTGTACGTAAACACTGTCTAATAACACGGGCGGTGATTTATTGCTTTTTTGTCAGCGGGGTTGTAATTTGTCGGTGAGAGTAAAATAAACACAGAAAATATATGGGATATGTTTGCAGTTGAAACTGTCAGGGGAAGAACTTTGAAACTT
>NW_013896562.1:0-528 GCF_000517525.1 Limulus polyphemus
GTATATATATACACACACACACACATATATATATATACACACACACACAGTAATGATGAAAAGTCTGCATGTTATACTGCTTAAAGCACAGTAATGATGAAAAGTCTGCATGTTATACTGCTTAAAGCACAGTAATGATGAAAAGTCTGCATGTTATACTGCTTAAAGCACAGTAATGATGAAAAGTCTGCATGTTATACTGCTTAAAGCACAGTAATGATGAAAAGTCTGCATGTTATACTGCTTAAAGCACAGTAATGATGAAAAGTCTTATTTTTGTGAATAATGTTTCAACTTCATTTTAATAGTGTATATTTGCTCTTTCAAAAAAGTGATATAGACAAAAGGAATAATTATTATTGTTGAACGGATTTCGACATATTGACTGGTTATATATATATATATATATACACACACACACATATATATATATATACACACACATATATATATACACACACACACACACATATATATATACACACACACACACACACATATATATACACACACACATATATATATACA
>NW_013896563.1:0-260 GCF_000517525.1 Limulus polyphemus
CATTATATGACTAGATTGGTGTTTTTTACTATAACACAAAGCCTGATAAGTAACATTATATGACTAGATTGGTGTTTTTTACTATAACACAAAGCCTGATAAGTAATATTATATGACTAGATTGGTATTGTTTTTACTATAACACAAAGTCTGATAAGTAACATTATATGACTAGATTGGTGTTTTTTACTATAACACAAAGCCTGATAAGTAACATTATATTAATAGATTGGTATCGTTTTTTACCATAACACAAAGTC
>NW_013896564.1:0-316 GCF_000517525.1 Limulus polyphemus
GTTAAATCTTGTGTCAATAAGAAGACAGTACACAGTATCGTTAAATCTTGTGTCTTCTTATTGACAGTACACAACATTGTTAAATCTTGTGTCTTCTTATTGACAGTACACACTATCGTTAAATCTTGTGGCTTGTTAGTGATAGTACACAGTATTATTTAATCTTGTGTCTTCTTATCGACAGTACACACTATCGTTAAATCTTGTGTCTTCTTATTGACAGTACACAGTATCGTTAAATCTTGTGTCTTCTTATTGACCGTACACAGTATCGGTCAAATCTTGTGTCTTCTTATTGACAGTACACAGTATCGTT
>NW_013896565.1:0-260 GCF_000517525.1 Limulus polyphemus
TTAGGCTTATTGTATTTATAAACATTACATTCTTTATTCAGTCCCTCAGGGTTTTTCTGATAGGATGAATGTATAATAGTATTAGGCTTATTGTATTTATAAACATTACATTCTTTATTCAGTCCCTTAAGGTTTTTCTGATAGGATGAATGTATAATAGTATTAGGCTTATTGTATTTATAAACATTACATTCTTTATTCAGTCCCTCAGGGTTTTTC
Organism: Limulus polyphemus; assembly: GCF_000517525.1. NCBI lineage: Eukaryota > Metazoa > Arthropoda > Merostomata > Xiphosura > Limulidae > Limulus > Limulus polyphemus. The sequence continues at coordinate 220 of NW_013896565.1, forward strand.
TGATAGGATGAATGTATAATAGTATTAGGCTTATTGTATTT
>NW_013896566.1:0-260 GCF_000517525.1 Limulus polyphemus
ATTATTGGTGACTGGTGTCAATAATAGGTAGAAAGTTTCACTGAAAATCTAGTTTCATTACACCAGAATATCCCCAATTTGTTAATGGTAAGCTTACAAACATAAAATGCAAATATCCGCGATTAGATTTCCCGCAACAGACAGAGTGCAGATAGCCTATTGTGTAGCTTTCTACTAATAAAACAACAACTACTGCTATAACAACAGGATATCTGTACTCAAATTCGATGACGAGGAACCCACTTTGAGACTAATAATGG
>NW_013896567.1:0-260 GCF_000517525.1 Limulus polyphemus
GATCTGGAAAAAACGCATTTATGTTGAAGAACTTTACTTTAGCACAAAAAATTGTTTTATTTGTGTTACGGTTTATAAGATAATATATTCAGGACACATGAAAGGAAAATGTGCGCTTGTTCACTAGAGTTGTTACAAAAAATGCGCTTAACACTTTGGGACCAAGGGTACGTTAAAATAGTAAAAATGAAAAAAAGTGGCCCAAGAGTCTATCAGTTCAATATCTGGGGAAGCTATGCACAGATAGCCCTTGTGTAGCA
>NW_013896568.1:0-332 GCF_000517525.1 Limulus polyphemus
ATATTATACTAATACAGTGAAGCCGTAATAATGCTACACGATGCTATGGGCAAGTACTCGGCTTCAATGTGACCCAGTCTTCACTGCACCTATCATATTATACTAATACAGTGAAGCCGTAATAATGCTACACGATGCTACGGGCAAGTACTCGGCTTCAATGTGACCCAGTCTTCACTGCACCTATCATATTAATAATTTTAGATCGAAATGTTGGTTGTGGTATTAAATAAACCGAAACTGTATTAGCCAATGGGTTGTTCTTTGTTTGTATGAAATGTAATGTCGCATTGACCCATATTCTGCCACGTAATGCAATCGTCTTAATTTGG
>NW_013896569.1:0-261 GCF_000517525.1 Limulus polyphemus
TTTTTTTTTTATTATATCACGAAGGCGAACACATATTTGTAGAGAAAAGTAAAATAATGTTCCTACCGTTTGCTTGTAACATAAACACTAGGTTGCACGACACATGTAAGTATGAAACCACAATTAAACTATTTGTTCGAGATTACAGCATATAAAGTTTGACATTATTGTTAGAGTGTTATATCACTGATATGCAGAAGAATTGAGTTGAGGTGAGATATATATGTTACTAGTAATATTTCTGTTTATTGGGCTTCCTTG
>NW_013896570.1:0-259 GCF_000517525.1 Limulus polyphemus
GATGAAGTTTTGTACGACACCACCACCGTGATGAAGTTTTGTACGACACCACCACCGTGATGAAGTTTTGTATGACACCACCACTGTGATGAAGTTTTGTACGACACCACCACCGTGATGAAGTTTTGTATGACACCACCACTGTGATGAAGTTTTGTACGAAACCACCACCGTGATGAAGTTTTGTACAACACCACCACTGTGATGAAGTTTTGTACGAAACCACCACCGTGATGAAGTTTTGTACAACACCACCACT
>NW_013896571.1:0-258 GCF_000517525.1 Limulus polyphemus
GTGGAAACGTGTGGCAATACACAAGGTGGTGTAGAAACGTGTGGCAAGATACTAGCTGGTGTGGAAACGTATGGCAATACACTGGGTGGTGTGGAGACGTGTGGCAATACACAAGGTGGTGTGGAAACGTGTGGCAATACACAAGGTGGTGTGGAAACGTGTGGCAATACACAAGGTGGTGTGGAGACGTGTGGCAATACACAAGGTGGTGTAGGAGACGTGTGGCAAGATAGTAGCTAAGTGTGAAACGTGTGGCAA
>NW_013896572.1:0-260 GCF_000517525.1 Limulus polyphemus
CAATAAAACAATAAAATTTAAGTAGAAATAGATGCATGCTGTTATGATTTTAAAGCTACTTAGGATAAACAAATATAGTTTCCTGTTACAATTTGAAGTCATTCTAGAAAGAAAAAAGGATAATTTAGATTTTTTCGATTTTTATTTTTGTTTGGTCAAATTGACCAACCTTGTATAGAATTAGGGTAGAGAAAATAACATATAAAATATAAAGTTTTACTGAAAACAAACATATGAAATGTATTTACAAGGTTTTAGAG
>NW_013896573.1:0-257 GCF_000517525.1 Limulus polyphemus
ATATCTACATGTGCCGATGTTTCCGTTTATCAACGTTATATTTTAAGATCTGTGCAAGAACTCAGCAAACAGTATTGTCTACATTTCAGACAGATCTAATGATCCACCTCTAAGAGATTATCTTGGAGAGTTTACAGACGAGCTGGATGGACACTATATAACATCGTGGGTCAGTGATGGTCCAAAAAAACTACTGTTATTTACGTAACAACGGAAATCATGCTGTAAGATCAGAAGGTTTACCTTTAATTTTATCA
>NW_013896574.1:0-261 GCF_000517525.1 Limulus polyphemus
ATAATTTTGTTTTCTTGGATATCAGAGGAACTTATTCTAGAACAAAGAAAGAAAGGATCGAGTATTTTTTATTTGTTAGTTACATTTACTTATTCTCTATATACAGGTGCAGGTTATTGTGTTCATTTGCTTAAGCAATAGAATTTCGTGCAAAGCTGCAGAAGGCCCATCTGTGTAAATATCAGCCTCCAACACCAACCTTTGGGCTACTCTTCTCTGGTCGAATAGAGTGATTTAACCCTTTGACTGCGGCTGTCTTTA
>NW_013896575.1:0-466 GCF_000517525.1 Limulus polyphemus
AACAAACATTTAACACGTGTGTGTACACCAACAAACATTTAACACGTGTGTGTACAGTAACAAACATTTAACACGTGTGTGTACAGGAACAAACATTTAACACGTGTGTGTACACCAACAAACATTTAGCACGTGTGTGTACACGAACAAACATTTAACACATGTGTGTACAGTAACAAACATTTAACATGTGTGTGTACACCAACAAACATTTAACACGTGCGTGTACACCAACAAACATTTAACACGTGTGTGTACACCAACAAACATTTAACACATGTGTGTACAGTAACAAACATTTAACACGTGTGTGTACACCAACAAACATTTAACACGTGTGTGTACACCAACAAACATTTAACACGTGTGTGTACACCAACAAACATTTAACACATGTGTGTACAGTAAACAAACATTTAACACGTGTGTGTACACCAACAAACATTTAACACGTGTGTGTACACCA
>NW_013896576.1:0-459 GCF_000517525.1 Limulus polyphemus
CTTACATTATTATTACCGATTATAAATATAGCTTTAAGTTACATTATTAACGATTATAATAATAATTGTAAGTTACATTATTACCGAATATAAATACAGCTTTAAGTTACATTATTACCAAAGTAAGTTATTACCGTATTTATTAACGTTATTAATGTAACTTAAAACTATATTTATAATCGGTAATAATGTAACTTAAAGCTGTATTTATATTTGGTAATAATGTAACTTAGAATTATAATTATAATCGTTAATAATGTAACTTAAAGCTGTGTTTATAATCGGTAATAATGTAAGTTAAAGCTATATTTATAAACGTTATTAATGTAACTTAAAACTATATTTATAATCGGTAATAATGTAACTTAAAGCTGTATTTATAATTATTACCGAATATAAATACAGCTTTAAGTTACATTATTACCGAATATATATACAGCTGTAAGTTACATTATTACC
>NW_013896577.1:0-260 GCF_000517525.1 Limulus polyphemus
CCTTCCCTAATTTTGGAAAACTTTAGAGATAGGCAAATAGTCGGTGCCAACAGCCACTTAAAGATTATTTGGTTTCGTTATTAAACATTTTTCTTGCTCGTGCGAAAATGTGTTTTAGTTGTTGAAACGCTTCTTTTTTACTTATGTACAGCTCAAAAAGAAACAATATATGCAATATATATATATATTGCAGTTTTAAAGTTTAACTTTAGGAGCTTGTATTGAAATATGATTAATATACCTTGCTTTATATGAATTAA
>NW_013896578.1:0-260 GCF_000517525.1 Limulus polyphemus
TATAACGATAACGAAACATTTGTTCTTCATTTTTGTACTTTCTTGGGATTTATACAAACAACTAATTATGTACCCTTTGTGTATTATTTGTTTTTAATTAAGCTACACAATAAGCTGTCTATGCTGTACTGCAGATATATCGTTATGCCACTGGAAGGGGGAGGACTCCAAATTTGAAAAATAGGTAGCACACAATAGGACCAACAACACTATATAGTCAAACAGTACGGCTTATACATTTCTGATACATGTAAAATTTC
>NW_013896579.1:0-259 GCF_000517525.1 Limulus polyphemus
CTGTACCGTGATAATGCCAAAGCCTTTTGGCATGCACCACTTTTGGCTTACCTCGCCGACCACATTTTATCCGGAAAGTCACGTCTGAGAGACGATCCACTATGTCATATGGGCCTTCCCATGGAGAAGACAACTTAGGAGACTTCCCTTTGGCCTTCCTGGAATTATACAACCATACCTTGTCTCCTGGTACAAAGCTGAATTCAGTAGATCTCTTATCATAAGTTAACTTCATCGAATCAGCAGACGTTTTCAACTT
>NW_013896580.1:0-259 GCF_000517525.1 Limulus polyphemus
GACACATAAAGATCTACACAGTAGAAGAGAATCCGAGTACAACTGACACATAAAGATCTACACAGTAGAAGAGAATCCGAGTACAACTGACACATAAAGATCTACACAATAGAAGAGAATCCGAGTGCAACTGGCACATAAAGATCTACACAGTAGAAGAGAATCCGAGTACAACTAAAACATAAAGATCTACACGGTAGAAGAGAATCCGAGTAAAACAGACACATAAAGATCTACAGAGTAGACGAGAATCCGAGTA
>NW_013896581.1:0-260 GCF_000517525.1 Limulus polyphemus
TCCATGACTTTCTCTACAAGTAGGCCTGGCATAGCCTGGTGGTTAATCGTTTCCACCTTTTGTAGATTAGTCCTCCATGACTTTCTCTACAAGTGGGCCTGGCATAGCCTGGTGATTAATCGTTTCCACCTTTTGTAGATTAGTCCTTCATGACTTTCTCTACAAGTGGGCCTGGCATAGCCTGGTGGTTAATCGTTTCCACCTTTTGTAGATTAGTCCTTCATGACTTTCTCTACAAGTGGGCCTGGCATAGCCTGGTG
>NW_013896582.1:0-260 GCF_000517525.1 Limulus polyphemus
GGAAAACTTCAGATATTTTACCAGTAATATTTATAAATTTTTAACATTGCAAACCATTTAACTTCAGTAGATTTACATCGGACATTAATACTTTTACGAAAACATTACCTAACATCAACGGTGGAAAACTTAGCGTGTGTGGCAAAGGACAAAGCTAACTAGCTTCCCGTTAAGTGAATCGTACGTACATCAACTTGTAATTAACTCACTCGTCGTGAACCCTCGATAAGATATCGAAGAAGTTCCAGATTAAAAGGAAG
>NW_013896583.1:0-259 GCF_000517525.1 Limulus polyphemus
GTTGCGTAGTAATATGCAGAGTTTTACCTTCCTACTGTTTGTTTTAAAGGAGTTATGGAACGTTTTGCGTTTTGTACCAGTACGTCGTTCCATTTGGACGGATCATCTCCAAATTTTGTATGAACGTTCGTTGCATAGCTTGCGTATTTACATGACTAAAATTCTAGCCTTCTATTATCTATTTTTGCGTACTTTTGTGGTCGTTTATGTTACTCTTTTATTGGTCGTTTCTAGAAAGCGTATGTGTACTGCAGTGAAG
>NW_013896584.1:0-260 GCF_000517525.1 Limulus polyphemus
AAAGGATAGGTAACATAAAGTATCTAGCACCCTAGTAAAGGGGGAAAGAATAGGTAACATAAAGTATCAAGCACCCTAGTAAAGGGGGAAAGGATATGTAACATAAAGTATCTAGCACCCTAGTAAAGGGGAAAGGATAGGTAACATACAGTATCTAGCACCCTAGTAAAGGGGGAAAGGATAGGTAACATAAAGTATCTAGCACCCTAGTAAAGGGGAAAGGATAGGTAACATACAGTATCTAGCACCCTAGTAAAGGG
>NW_013896585.1:0-260 GCF_000517525.1 Limulus polyphemus
AGTATCTGACAAGTTCTACCAATCTAGCTAGACATGATATCATTCTTTAGTATCTGACAAGTTCTACCAATCTAGCTAGACTTGATATCATTCTTTAATATCTGATAAGTTCTACCCATCTAGCTAGACTTGATATCATTCTTTAGTATCTGACAAGTTCTACCCATCTAGCTAGACGTTATATCATTCTTTAATATCTGACAAGATCTACACATCTAGCTAGACTTTATATCATTCTTTAATATCTGACAAGTTCTACC
>NW_013896586.1:0-262 GCF_000517525.1 Limulus polyphemus
TCTTTTCTGTAAGTCAGTACACACACATCAATATAACTTCTTTTCTGTAAGTCAGTACACACACATCAATATAACTTCTTTTCTGTAAGTCAGTACACACACATCAATATAACTTCTTTTCTGTAAGTCAGTACACACACACATCGATATAACTTCTTTTCTGTAAGTCAGTACACACACACATCGATATAACTTCTTTTCTGTAAGTCAGTACACACACACATCAATATAACTTCTTTTCTGTAAGTCAGTACACACACAC
>NW_013896587.1:0-260 GCF_000517525.1 Limulus polyphemus
AGTGTTAGAACGAATACATTAATATCAGTGTTAGAACGAATACACTAATGCCAGTGCTAGAACGAATACATTAATACCATTGTGAGAACGAATATACTAACACCGGTGCTAGAATGAATACATTAATACCAGTGTTAGAACGAATACATTAATACCATTGTGAGAACGAATATACTAACACCGGTGCTAGAATGAATACATTAATACCAGTGTTAGAACGAATACATTAAGATCAGTGTTAGAACGAATACACTAATACC
>NW_013896588.1:0-393 GCF_000517525.1 Limulus polyphemus
GTGTAATAATGAAGAGATACACTATACTTTGGTGTATATGAACCACAGTAGAAGTATCTTATTCAGTAGCAAGTACTGTGTGTAATAATAAAAAGATAAACTATACTTTGGTGTATATGAACCACAGTAGAAGTATGTTGTTCAGTAGAAAGTACTGTGTTTAATAATGAAGAGATACACTATACTTTGGTGTATATGAACCACAGTAGAAGTATGTTGTTCAGTAGCAAGTACTGTGTAAAATGACGAAGAGATACACTATACTTTTGTGTATATGAACCACAGTAGATACGCTACTGAATAACATCATATACACCAAAGTATAGTGTATCTCTTCATTATTACACACAGTACTTCTACTGTGGTTAACTGAACAACATAACTGGCAAGTAC
>NW_013896589.1:0-260 GCF_000517525.1 Limulus polyphemus
AATATCGAAACTTTGGTAATAATTTAATAGGATGTTTTTCTGACTATATGAATGTCGTAAGTAGCAATGGTCGACGGTTGTTTAACATCACTTGTAGAGGATGGTACGATCCTGGTTGCTTACGGCTGGTGCTAAGGTCTTGAATATAGGATTCTTCAAAAGATTCAGTTATTGGGAGAAAAATAATAAAATGGGGTTATCTAATATAAATTGTATGTGTAGTTAAAGAGCAATGCTGCTAAATCCTACAAACACGCTAT
>NW_013896590.1:0-370 GCF_000517525.1 Limulus polyphemus
GTTTATCACCAAATACAGTAATTTGTAAGAATATGTAAAAGTTGTCTTTGTTAGCGAATTACTGTTTCATTTTCAGATGATAAACTTAAATATATGATCACCCCCCCCCCCCCAAGACCTTCGGATTCCTTGAATTAACACCACCTTTGTAGATGGAGACAGATATTAATTATTTAATGTAGTGAGATGGCAACTGTAAACAAGCTAATTCATATTACACCACCTTTGTAGATGGAGACAGATATTAATTACTTAATGTAAGTGAGATGGCAACTGTAAACAAGCTAATTCATATTACACCACCTTTGTAGATGGAGACAGATATTAATTATTTAATGCAGTGAGATGGCAACTGTAAACAAGCTAATTC
>NW_013896591.1:0-260 GCF_000517525.1 Limulus polyphemus
CCGAGGATGGTTACTAGAATGGTGCCTAGCACAGAGGGGTTGACATATGACAAGAGGTTAAGATCTCTCAAATTGTTTTCTCTTGAAAAAAGGAAGAGTTAGAAGAGATCTGATTGAGGTGTTTACGATAGTAAAGGGAATTAATAGTGCTGATGCATCATCATTTTTCATACTTAACAGGAAGAAAAGTTGGGCTAGGGGACTGAAATATAAATTTTGGCAGGGTAGAGACATTTTGAGCTGAGACAGATTCATTTTTC
>NW_013896592.1:0-260 GCF_000517525.1 Limulus polyphemus
ACCATTGTCATACTACACCACATTAGTTCAGATTGGTTTAGTGCATTGTCATACTATACTATATTAGATTCGACCATTGTCATACTACACCACATTAGTTCAGATTGGTTTAGTGCAATGTCATACTATACTATATTAGATTCGACCATTGTCATACTACACCACATTAGTTCAGATTGGTTTAGTGTATTGTCATACTATACTATATTAGATTCGACCATTGTCATACTACACCACATTAGTTCAGATTGGTTTAGTGT
>NW_013896593.1:0-579 GCF_000517525.1 Limulus polyphemus
CACCTTCCTACGATGCGTTTTAAGGGAGTTATTGAAGGTTTTGCGTTTTGTACCAAATGGGACTAAGTACAAAAAGATTCATGTGATAAAATGTACCTACATACCAAATTGGTTAAGAACAATCAATTCAGGACCCTCTGGTAACAAGAAAGCGAGAAACAATCGGTAACAAAAAGCTTCAGTGCAGTACACCTACGATATCAAGAAGCCATAAAAAGAGTAACATAAAACGACCACAAAAATCGTAAAACTAAAACTAATAATCTAGAATTTTTTAAGTAAACGCGCAAAATTGCGGCGAACCTTAATAAAAAAATTCGTTGCGCAGTTACATGAAGAGTTTCACCTTTCTACTATTCGTTTTAAGGGAATTATGGAAGGTTTTGCGTTTTGTACCAGTACTTCGTTCCATTTGGACGAATCTTCTCGATTTTGTTTATGAACGTTCCTTGCATACTCACGTATTTACATGCAAAACTCTAGCTTCATATTATCATTTTTGAGACTTTTGTGGTCCATTTTGTTACTACTACTTTATTGGCTTTCTGAAAGAGAATGTGTACTGCAGTGAAGCTTTTT
>NW_013896594.1:0-260 GCF_000517525.1 Limulus polyphemus
CTTTCGAAAAGAAGTCTGCGTAATTTGCCAAAATCTCTTTTTCCTGAAGAGCCTGTGACGATGCCAAAAGAACTATGCTCTTCTTATAGAGGTCAGTTAAATGTTCTGGAAGTGTATGTCCTTTCTTTACAGTTGTATTTCTTGCTTTAACACTGACTGGCTCTACCTCCTGGCACACACCCAACAATGCTCTTTCCTTAAGTGTCTGCTCACATTTAGAGAAATTGGCCACTCTTATAGGTATTACTTGATGACCTGCC
>NW_013896595.1:0-252 GCF_000517525.1 Limulus polyphemus
TCAAATCTGCTACGTCGTAGTTTCATTATTTGGCACTTCTTATTTTCATCTTTTTTTCTTTTTGTCCCACTCTCTAACACCAATTTGTTACGTATCTGCTTGTTTGATAATTTCCCGTAAAAAAAACTTCAGCGATACAAGTCCATTCTTAATTAAAACTAGTTTATTCTTTCTCGTTACAAGCTTTGTAATACACTTAATTTCCACATACACTTTAAACTTAACTACTTTTATAAACACACGCTATAATTC
>NW_013896596.1:0-260 GCF_000517525.1 Limulus polyphemus
AAATCTAATGGTACTATATCTGGAGAATATGGTGGGTTGGGGAGAACTTCCCAACCCAACTCCATAAACTTGTGTTGCGTCAAACGTGCCACATGTGGACGTGCATTGTCGTGAAGAAGAAGAACACCTTTCCGATTGACGAGTGAATGGCGTTTCTGATGAAGGGCTTGATTTAAACGTTTCAGTTGCTGACTGTAGATCTCTGCATTGACAGTTCGCTGTGGACTGATGAGTTCGAAATGAACTACTCCTTTGATGTC
>NW_013896597.1:0-260 GCF_000517525.1 Limulus polyphemus
CCCGACCATGTCTCCACCCAAAATACCTGAAGAAATAATGCGTGAACTTCTACTCGCCTGCACTACAAAGTCACCTTTTCAACATATCAATGGTTTGCTATACCAGCAAGTCGACGGAGTTGCCATGGGCTCTCCTCTTGGAGTAACCTTCGCCAATTTTTACATGTGTCACATGGAAAACAAAGTCTTGCAGGACCACCACCCCGCACTGTACTGCGGATACGTCGACGACTGCTTCATGGTTACCAAGGACACTGATG
>NW_013896598.1:0-260 GCF_000517525.1 Limulus polyphemus
ACTCTTTCCATTGGTGTGCCAACTTGATATAACTTCATTGGAGCACATCCCTTATGCTTGAATCCCCTTCTAGCACAACATTTACTGTAGGTCCTGCACTATTCTTCCACATCTTGCCTCATACCTATCCAGTAAAATCTCTACCGTAGGTGACTCAATGTGTTCTTAATTCCAAGATGTCCTTCTGTTAAACTATCATGAGACTGATGCAACACAACTTCCCGTAACTTTCTCGGTATAACTGTTTGCCAGGTCGTCAC
>NW_013896599.1:0-260 GCF_000517525.1 Limulus polyphemus
ACCACTAAAGTTAAGCTGTCTATTACTGCAAGACCTTCCTGGACTATTTCAACCAAAACAATACCAAATTCATTTCTATAATGTAACTAGCCACTTCAACATCAGTCAGTAGAGAAACCAACGAACTTTTAAGGAAAGGTATCATGGGAGACATACCAGGGTTACTTAAAAATCATTTACAAAGTGAACAGGGAAAATTGCGAAGAACAAATTATTCATCTTGCTGCTCAGTTAAAGGGAACATATTTGATTATATGAAA
>NW_013896600.1:0-260 GCF_000517525.1 Limulus polyphemus
GTAGATAACTACTATATGTATAGTATGAATTTTAGCGTGCCAATTATCGTAGATAACTAGTATATGTTTAGTATAAATTTTAACGTGCCAATTATCGTAGATAACTACTATATGTATAGTATAAATTTTAATGTGCCAATTATCGTAGATAACTAATATATGTATAGTATAAATTTTATCGTGCCAATTATCGTAGATAACTACTACATGTGTAGTATAATTTTTAATGTGCCAATTATCGTAGATAACTACTATATGTG
>NW_013896601.1:0-260 GCF_000517525.1 Limulus polyphemus
GTTAAATATGTATTGCGAAACTCTTCAAAGTTGTAGAAGATTCTCGAGTGTAAGAATCAACAATATACGTGTGTAGTAAACGTTTTAATCAGTGTTGTTACGTAAGACTGAATTTTCTAGAAACTTTCCCACGGCTATAAATACAACCAACGCGACGCGTTGAGGTGAGTGTATTATTAGTTTGCTATGGTTAGTGTGCTATAGACTTCGAAAGCTACAACTGTGATTGTTATAACGCTTATCAATCGGAAAGATATTTG
>NW_013896602.1:0-259 GCF_000517525.1 Limulus polyphemus
CAACTGTCACTGTTGGAACTGTGGAGAGCAAGGACATATGAGGAGCCAGTGTAAGAAGAATACTACCAATAAGTCAGCTTCGGGAAACCAGTAGTGGTTGGTGCTGAGGGACGCCCACCAACCCCCATCGTGAAAGTCCCAACAGCTAAGTGTAAAATGGCAAGCACACATTGTGTCTACGTGACAGGGAAGCTGGATGGCCAAAGTTGCAACTTTGTCATAGATTCTGCATCTCAGCAAACCCTTGTGAGTATCAAGG
>NW_013896603.1:0-259 GCF_000517525.1 Limulus polyphemus
CATGACAGAACTATGTGGATCTTAACCAAACAATTGCTTTAACTCGGAACCAGTTGTAAGAGAACTTTGATAAAAGGTTTCTGTTTGGTCAGATTCAACATTATACATGACAGAACTATGTAGATCTTAACCAAACAATTGCTTTAACTCGGAACCAGTTGTAAGAGAACTTTGATAAAAGGTTTGTGTTTAGTCAGATTCAACATTATATATGACAGAACTATGTGGATCTTAACCAAACAACTGCTTTAACTTGGAA
>NW_013896604.1:0-260 GCF_000517525.1 Limulus polyphemus
AACGCTAGAGATCGGGTTTCGATACCCGTGGTGGGCAGAGCACAGATAGCCCATTGTGTAGCTTTGTGCATAACTTCAAACAAACTAAAAGGTTTTCTTCTGAATAAAGTAGAGAAACGTTGTGCAAAAGTATACTGCCTGATATTAGTGTACTTCTACAATGACTTATCATTTTCGTTACAAGCTGTAGTCTACAAGTGTTTTCCAAAGATTGAAATATTAATTAACACATATTTTTCCCTACCATCAAAATAAGAGTG
>NW_013896605.1:0-260 GCF_000517525.1 Limulus polyphemus
ATAATCTCCTTTCGAAATGATGTCTGCATAATTTGCCAATAGTCTTTTACCTGAAGAGCCTGTGATGATGCCAAATGGACTATGCTCTTCTTATAGAGATCAGTTAAATGTTCTGGAAGTGTATGTCCTTTGTTTACAGTTGTATTTCTTGCCTTAACATTGACTGGCTCTACCTCCTGGCACACACCCAACAGTGCCCCTTCCTTAAGTGTCTGTTCACATTTAGAGAAATTGGCCACTGTTATAGGTACTACTTCATG
>NW_013896606.1:0-287 GCF_000517525.1 Limulus polyphemus
TGGTATTCTCTAATTATTGCATTATGCAACGTTAAAAGAATATATTGCCATATGGACTTCAGGACTACTTACTACATCATAGTTCAAACCACAGATTTATGTGAGTCGTAGTTAAAGTACAAAATATAATCTTCCACCCCTAACCAGTCATGCACGTGTCAGAGGTTATATGCATCTGCACTGCATTTCCCTTGCTGTGCAACAAGGAGCACTGTAGTTAGTCCTGGATCTTTTACTTGCTCCTCTCAGAGCTTCTATGTTTCATTTTGTGATGGTCATCCTTTCCC
>NW_013896607.1:0-612 GCF_000517525.1 Limulus polyphemus
TAAGTTAGGTCGTTACTTTTTACGTTTTCCGGGTAAAACCGGTAAAAAAAAACTTTAAAAAGTTAAACGAACTTAATTTAAGTACGACTTAGTTACGGAAAAAACCGAAAAAACTTAATTTACTTCCTACCTAACTAAACTAAAGTCGTAAAACTAAAAAATGAGTTTTCGTTAACCTAGAGTAAAAATAATCCAAAAGGTGGAGTTTATATGATAAGAAGACTACATGGTCGTCCAACTATAAAATTCTATTTGAATGATGTTATTCTTAAATCTCTTCTTTGTTTATAATATAATTGAAGACAAAAAAACAACTACAATAAAATCGACACTATCCGAAACTTTGATAAGAGATTATGAAATAACTATTGGAGATTTTGATAAAAGGATCTCTATTTTGAAAGTCTTACATCAAGGGCATCTTTTTGTTGAAATATGAAGAAAATCTATTTTTTCAAAATTTGGGAAAAACATGGGCTACAGCCTTTGGTTTTAGGTGAAAATATTTTAGGAAAATGGAAAAAAGTGTTTTTTTGACGCAAGATTACTAGAAAAATACCCGATAGTGCTTATTTCGTCGGAAAATAAAAATTGAAACATTATAGCATTGAC
>NW_013896608.1:0-384 GCF_000517525.1 Limulus polyphemus
TTAGAATGAACCATTAGTGTTGATAGTTTATAGTAAACCCTTATTGTTGATAGTTTAGAATGAACCATTAGTGTTGATATTTTATAGTAAACCCTTATTGTTTATAGTTTAGAACGAACCATTATGTTGATAGTTTAGAATGAACCCTTATTGTTAATAGTTTAGAATGAACCTTTATTGTTGAGAGTTTAGAATGAACCCTTATTGTTGATAGTTTAGTACGATCCCTTATTGTTAATAGTTTAGAACAAACCCTTATTGTTGATAGTTTAGAAAGAACCATTAGTGTTGATAGTTTATAGTAAACCCTTATTGTTGATAGTTTAGAAAGAACCATTAGTGTTGATAGTTTATAGTAAACCCTTACTGTTGATAGTTTAGAAT
>NW_013896609.1:0-260 GCF_000517525.1 Limulus polyphemus
GTCATTCTCTATAGTTTAGCAATTTGAAAACATGCTTAATACCGATCTACTACATATAAACGTTTTGTCATTGTCTATAGGTTAGCCGTTTTAAAACATGCTTAATACTGATCTACTACATATAAACATATTGTCATTGTCTATAGGTTAGCTGTTTTAAAACATGCTTAATACTGATCTACTACATATAAACATATTGTCATTCTCTATAGTTTATCATTTTTAAAACATTCTTAATACTGATCTACTACATATAAACA
>NW_013896610.1:0-260 GCF_000517525.1 Limulus polyphemus
GTGGTGTATAACTGTTTCCTGATTACCTGATAGTAGTGTATAACTGTTTATTGATCACCTGATAGTGGTGTATAACTGTTTATTGATCACCTGATAGCGGTGTATAACTGTTTCCTGATTACCTGATAGTGGTGTATAACTGTTTATTGATCACCTGATAGTGGTGTATAACTGTTTATTGATCACCTGATAGCGGTGTATAACTGTTTCTTGAAAGTTTCCTCTTTCGTTGATATATAAAAACGACTGTATTTTTTAGC
>NW_013896611.1:0-260 GCF_000517525.1 Limulus polyphemus
ATTACATTGGCTCCTCATATGTCCTTGCTCTCCACAGTTCCAACATCATTTCTGGGTAGCAGCCTTTCCTGCTGTATCATGTCCCCTGTGTTGAAGTTGCCAGCATTAAGCTTTCTTGTGCCCAGGTTTGTTACAGTGCCAGCAAAGTCCCTCAAACTTCTCTGAAAGCTGACATTTTCTGGCCTTGAATCCTGATGACTGTACCAACCTTGGTACCTCTGTGTTGGACTTAACGTAGGATTCAAATTCGAGAGCTCTGG
>NW_013896612.1:0-260 GCF_000517525.1 Limulus polyphemus
ATCCAGTATTGTTACTGCCAACTATATCCATATGGAAGTATTCCTTCAAACATTGCTACTGATTTTCCAGTGTTGTTACTACTGACTATATCCATATGGAAATATTCCTTCAAACATCACTATTGAGTTTCGAGTATTGTTACTACTGACTATATCCATATGGAAGATATTCTTTCAAACATTGCTACTGATTTTCCAGTATTGTTACTACTGACTACATCCATATGGAAGGTATTCTTTCAAACATCACTACTGAGTTT
>NW_013896613.1:0-1050 GCF_000517525.1 Limulus polyphemus
GTAGATTAACGGATCACAAGTTTAGTGTCTTATTTACGCAATTTGTTTATGAGACGCAGAAACAATTTAAACCTTTTTAATATAATTGATAATGTATTTAAAGTAATGAAATTAAAGTTTACAGTTGATAATTTATTCAACGGCACGAAATTATGGGAAAGTTAATCCCGCAAGTGTTCAAATTGAAACCTTCTCGCAAGTCTGCCAGCCACACTTTTATAAAGTTTCTGACGCAAGTCCGTCTCTCCACCTAGTTCTATAAATGTGTCTGTGATGTGAAGTGCTGTAGTTTACTTGTGTTGGTATATATTTACTTTTATTTCTATGTTAACTAACAATTTTGAATTACTCTGAAACTAATGTTGACAATTTCATCATCTTTCACCTCTCATTATTTTCATATCTAGTTCGCGAATAACGACATTTCACGGGAGCGTACTGAAACGCTAAATTATGATTCATGTAGTTGTTCTTTTTTACTCGTCAGTGTATGTGGTTATAATAAAATTTGAAGTGTTAAATCTGGAAAGAGAAAGACATTTCACTCGACCTCTATACCACTAGTTTCCTTAGCAGCTGTAAAAGGAAATTGTGGCTTTGTCCTAATATCTAGCTTTGTATAGTGCAAGTTCAGGCATATGTTGATCCCGTAATTCGGAAATATCGAAACCATCATATGAAGTTAGCAGAAGATATAGACGTTTCCTTCTAATATTACGACATCAGTGCTCTCACTCACCTGGAAATAGAACGTTCCCCACCTTTTCAGATCGCAAAGATGAACTTGTCCACGGCGATTTGTGTATCCATTCCGATGGGTTTCATGGTAAGAAAAGTGTCACAGCAAAATATATTGCCTAATTGATAAATTAGGCAATTTTCATTACATGGGTTTCTAAATAAAAGGTCAAGAGACGATAAAGGAGAAAATCAAATAACGATGCCAAATGTTTTGAACACCGACGAAACTATTTTCAAGTGATTATATAAGTAGATGACTTGGGGCAAAGTTAGTTCAATGCTCAGGTTTCCCTTCAACTCGTATTAATC
>NW_013896614.1:0-260 GCF_000517525.1 Limulus polyphemus
AGGGTTATAACATAGAGTTCTTATAGGAAGATAACCTACTGGGTTATAACATAGAGTTATTATAGGAAGATAACCTGCAGGGTTATAACAAAGAGTTAATAAAGGAAGATAACCTGCAGGGTTATAACATAGCGTTATTATAGGAAGATAACCTGCAGGGTTATAACATAGCGTTATTATAGGAAGATAACCTGCAGGGTTATAACATAGAGTTATTATAGGAAGATAACCTGCAGGGTTATAACATAGAGTTATTATAG
>NW_013896615.1:0-260 GCF_000517525.1 Limulus polyphemus
CTTTCTGCAGATGGAGTCCAGGTTTTGGGGTCGGAAGTGGTTTTTATCTAGGACTGAGCCATTGTTTTTGGCGTTTAATATTCGCATAGAGAATCAATTTTCCATCATCAGTGACAATTCTGTCTAAAAATGGTTCACGTGCATTACCTGCCAGAAGAGATGAAGCAACGTTCACACGTTGGAAACGATCGTCATCGGAGATTTCGTGAGGCACCCAAACACCTTCTTTTAAGAAGTTTTCCCATATTCCTTAGATGTTT
>NW_013896616.1:0-260 GCF_000517525.1 Limulus polyphemus
GTTTCCTGTCAGTCAATAAGAAAGTTCTATATCGCTTATATTTACAAACCTTCCATTTAACATTAATTTTTCTTGAACAAACATTTTTCATTCAATTATATCAAAGGTTAGACATCTTACAGGAGAAAAACATGTTATTTTTGTAATGAAATCTAAGAAAGCCGGCGGTTTTCTGCCATACAGTATTGTAAAATCCACAATATCGTTTTGAAGAAGTCGACATCTAAGTTATTAGATTATATTAAAAATATGTATTATTA
>NW_013896617.1:0-260 GCF_000517525.1 Limulus polyphemus
TTTTGTGACGGATTAGTTATTATATATTTATTTTAATATTGAAGTTTGTTTAGATTAAAGTTATATTTAGAAACAAACATAGATTATACAGTTAAATATGTGTTGCGAAACTCACGCCTATTCTCTAAAGTTATAGAAGATTCTCGAGTGTAAGAATCAACAGTATATGTATGTACGTAAACGCTTAATGTAGCTTTGTGTTGTTACGTAATCCGAATTTTATAGAAACTCTCCGTACACCTATAAATATAACCAACGCG
>NW_013896618.1:0-260 GCF_000517525.1 Limulus polyphemus
ATGGATGTAGGATTATTTTTCCCACTGTAATTGTGAGTTCGTTTGTAGTTATGCACAAAGCTACACAATGGGCTATCTGTGCTCTGCCCACCACGGGTATCGAAACCCGGTTTCTAGCGTTGTAAGTCTGCAGACATACCGCTGTGCCACTGGGGAGGCTTAAAAAGCAGACAAACATGGAAAGAAGTATTGTTTGTTTGTAATTAAGCACAAAGCTACACAATGGGCTATCTGTGCTCTGCCCACCACGGGTATCGAAA
>NW_013896619.1:0-303 GCF_000517525.1 Limulus polyphemus
ATCTATCGTTATGTTGGTACTAAACCATCAATAAGTGGTATGTTGGTTCTACTTCAGTATCTATTGGTATGTTAATACTAAACCATCATTAAGTGGCATGTTGGTTCTACTTCAGTATCTATTGGTATGTTAATACTAAACCATCAATAAGTGGCATGTTGGTTCCACTTCAGTATCTATCGTTATGTTGGTACTAAACCATCAATAAGTGGCATGTTGGTTCTACTTCAGTATCTATTGGTATGTTAATACTAAACCATCAATAAGTGGTATGTTGGTTCTAATTCAGTATCTATCGTTATG
>NW_013896620.1:0-260 GCF_000517525.1 Limulus polyphemus
AAGACACACGATTTAACAATACTGTGTACTATCAATAATAAAGACACAAGATTTAACGATATTGTGTACTGTCAATTAGAAGACACAAGATTTAACGATACTGTATACTGTCAATAGGAAAACACAAGATTTAACAAAACTGTGTACTGTCAATAGGAAGACACTAGATTTAACAATACTGTGTACTATCAATAAAAGACACAAGATTTAACGATACTGTGTACTGTCAATAAGAAGACACAAGATTTAAAGATTACTGT
>NW_013896621.1:0-259 GCF_000517525.1 Limulus polyphemus
CTTATTGAGAGTACACAGTATTGTTAAATCTTGACGACAAGATTTAACGATACTGTGTACTGTCAATAAGAAGACACAAGATTTAACGATACTGTGTACTGTCAATAAGAAGACACAAGATTTAACAATAAAATCTTGTGTCTTTTTATTGACAGTTACTGTGTTCGTTAAATCTTGTGTCTTTTTATTGACAGTACACAGTATCGTTACATCTTGTGTCTTCTTATTGACAGTACACAGTATCGTTAAATCTTGTGTC
>NW_013896622.1:0-260 GCF_000517525.1 Limulus polyphemus
GCTGAAGACGTGCTACATGAAGAAGCCACCGTCGAAGAAGAAACTCTACTCAGTTTTGAGAAGGGAAACGGTGAAGCTCTTGATGAAGTTACTACCACTGATGTGACTGTTACCGACGATAGGACATTTCCTGATGAAGCAGATGAACCCCACGTGAAGCAGAAGCCAACAAGACGGAGATCAGTACGGCAGAAGATACGTCCCGTAAAATTAAGAGACTTTATTGAATTGTAATTTTGTGATTGTAATTCTGTACATAT
>NW_013896623.1:0-261 GCF_000517525.1 Limulus polyphemus
GGCCTAATGTGGCGTTGCTCTTCAACGAAACACAGACTTTTTAGGATTATTTAATAATGTATATAAACCTTTAGGCTGCCTTCTTAATAAAATAATTTTATCATCTTTGAAAACATCTTTCCGTTTTTTATAAGCTATTTATTTTACCTGTGTATTAACAAATGAAACATCAGTACGCATATTTGGAAAATAAGTCACTACAAAAGGTATAATATTCTCTTCAGGTCCATTAGTCTCTTTCTCTCTAAATATATATATATA
>NW_013896624.1:0-260 GCF_000517525.1 Limulus polyphemus
TACACATAAGCTGGTGTGTTATACACCAGTGTTTATGTTTTAGTACACATAAGCTGGTGTGTTATACACCAGTGTTTATGTTTTAGTACACATAAGCTGGTGTGTTATACACTAGTATTTATGTTCTAGTATATACACATAAACTGATGTGTTATATACCAATGTTAATGTTCTAGTACACATAAACTGATGTGTTATATACCAATGTTTATGTTCTAGTACACATAAGTTGGTGTGTTATATACCAGTGTTTATGTTCT
>NW_013896625.1:0-260 GCF_000517525.1 Limulus polyphemus
GTTTTATTAACATGAAGGTGCTAGATATCTAGCTACTAATTGGTTGTTGCCTATCTGTTTTATTAACATGAAGGTGCTAGATATCTAGCTACTAATTGGTTGTTGCCTATCTGTTTTATTAACATGTAGGTGCTAGATATCTAGCTACTAATTGGTTGTTGCCTATCTGTTTTATTAACATGAAGGTGCTAGATATGTAGCTACTACTTGGTTGTTCCCTATCTGTTTTATTAACATGTAGGTGCTAGATAACTAGCTAC
>NW_013896626.1:0-258 GCF_000517525.1 Limulus polyphemus
TCTTCTTATTAACACTACACATTATCGTTGAATATTGTGACTTCTTATTGACAGTACACAGTATCGATAAATCTTGTGTCTTTTTATTGAAAGTACACAGTATCGTTAAATCTTGTGTCTTCTTATTGACAGTACATAGTATCGTTAAATCTTGTGTCTTCTTATTAACAGTACACAATATTGTTAAATCTTGTGTCTTCTTATTGACAGTACACATTATCGTTAAATCTTGTGTCTTCTTATTGACAGTACACAGTA
>NW_013896627.1:0-260 GCF_000517525.1 Limulus polyphemus
TATTGTTTTACAAAACAGACTAATCATTATATACATCAAGTAGTACTGGGAGTACAACTTTATATTTAAAAAATACAAATGTTCAATAATGCAATAATTAGTTTGATATATTAGGTTTAAATGTGCTATTTTTTCTGCTAACAGAATTGAACACTAAGTCTAACATCATAAAATTAAAAGACTTTTTTAGCTATCTATCACTTCAATACTGAAGAGCAATATCCTGCAAGTTGGTTAACTTTTGTGAAATTATTTAATTC
>NW_013896628.1:0-259 GCF_000517525.1 Limulus polyphemus
GCTGCGTAAGCGAAGTCACATGACTAGTGTGACGCCACGTTTCTAGAACTATCCTGTACCTTGACGAATGCTCTAGCATTTACTAGATATAGGGTAGTCTGGTATATAAAAGAGTGTGACAACGTGACGGAATAATGTGTGTGTGGAGATAGTGAGTAATTGAACTGCAGTCAGAAGTATTGTTGACGTTCGTTGATATAGCGTTTGTTTTAGCGCGAATATTGAAAATAAGTGTATCGCAAAGTTGTATTCGGAAAGA
>NW_013896629.1:0-260 GCF_000517525.1 Limulus polyphemus
GCTAAGCCAATGTAAACATCATTTCATTCTCAGTCCACCCTAATAGCTAAGTCAATGTAAACATCAGTTCCTTTTCGATCCACTCTGACAGCTAAGTCAATGTAAACATCAGTTCCTTCTTAGTCCACACTGACAGCTAAGACAATGTAAACATCAGTTCCTTCTTCGTATACACCGACAGCTAAGACAATGTAAACATCAGTTCCTTCTTCGTACACACCGACAGCTAAGACAATGTAAACATCAGTTCTTTATGTATC
>NW_013896630.1:0-259 GCF_000517525.1 Limulus polyphemus
GTAATTAAATCTTGTAATTAAACATTTAGACCGATATATATATATATTGATGGTAAATAAAATCTTCTTATTTAAAATTCACAACGATATATATATATATATATATACATATGGTAAATAAAAACTTCTGATTAAAAATTCACAACGATATATAAATATGGTAAATAAAAACTTCTGATTAAAACTTCACAACGATATATATATGGTAAATAAAAACTTCTGATGAAACATTGTCAACGATATAAAGATATATATATTT
>NW_013896631.1:0-441 GCF_000517525.1 Limulus polyphemus
GATAGTGAATGTTAAAACAACATGCCAGTAAGTCAAGGGTTAAACATGATCCATTATGTAGATCTCACTGGTAGTGAGAGTTAAAACAGCATGCCAAGAAGTCAAGGGTTAAACTTGATCCAATATGTAGCTCTCACTGGTAGTGAATGTTAAAACATCATGCCAGCAAGTTGATTAAATTTAATCCAATATGTAGATCCCACTGATAGTGAATGTTAAAACAACATGTCAGTAAGTCAAGGGTTAAACTTGATCCAATGTGTAGCTCTCACTGGTAGTAAAAGATAAAACATCATGCCAGCAAGTTGATTAAATTTAATCCAATATGTAGATCCCACTGGTAGTGAGAGTTAAAACAGCATGCCAGGAAGTCAAGGGTTAAACATGATCCAATATCTAGATCCCCGTGATAGTGAATGTTAAAACGACATGCCAGTAAGT
>NW_013896632.1:0-232 GCF_000517525.1 Limulus polyphemus
CGGCTAGAACCAATTTTACAACTGTATTGTGCGTCGGTTAGTTTCCTCTTGTAAAAATTAATCCTCTACGGTTAGAACCAATTTTACAATATTTCTTGGGCATAAGCTGTTACTTTCTTGAATGAAATTATGACATTTTAAATATAAAAGTAGCATTTCTGTCACGTACATCTTCCGCCGTATTTAAATTAGTTCCCTCTTGTAAAAATTAATCCTCTACGGTTAGAACCAA
>NW_013896633.1:0-260 GCF_000517525.1 Limulus polyphemus
GGATATTGAAGAAACCCATGACCCTTAGATTGCAAGTCAAACTTTCTAACCATCAGACCTTAACTGCGTTGTGAAACATATATTATTATCAATATTATTATAAGTAGATATTTTGTAAAATAGGCTTACTCCTCCTAACATTGGTGAATACAGAAGCTTCAGATCATTATTAGCTTATTCTGTTGAACAACAATTACAGCAAAAAATCATTTTCATATAGGTATTTATATCTATTAGTAATTATTTTTAAAACTTACAAA
>NW_013896634.1:0-260 GCF_000517525.1 Limulus polyphemus
TTAGTTATAAGATCTGTTCGTATTGAACAATGATTCAAGACACAAGGAATACAGGAAATCATAGTTGTAAGATTTGTTCATATTGGACAATGATTCAAGACACATGGAATACAGGAAATCTGAGTTATAAGATCTGTTAATACTGGAAAATAATTAAAGACACAAGGAATACATAAAATCAGAGATATAAGATCTGTTAGTATTGGACAGTGATTCAAGACCCAAAGAAATACAGGAAATCTTAGTTATAAGATCTGTTC
>NW_013896635.1:0-257 GCF_000517525.1 Limulus polyphemus
CTTGTTTCTTTTCTTTTTCCTCTAACAACTGTTGTAATTTCTCTTCTTGTTTCTTTTCTCGTTCTTCTTGTTTCTTTTCTTTTTCCTCTAACAACTGTTGTAATTTTTCTTCTTGTTTCTTTTCTCGTTCTTC
The DNA here is from genome assembly GCF_000517525.1 of Limulus polyphemus. NCBI lineage: Eukaryota > Metazoa > Arthropoda > Merostomata > Xiphosura > Limulidae > Limulus > Limulus polyphemus. The sequence goes on from NW_013896635.1 coordinate 134, forward strand.
TTGTTTATTTTCTCTTTCTTCTTGTTTCTTTTCTTTTTCCTCTAACAACTGTTGTAATTTCTCTTCTTGTTTTTGTATTGCTGCCATCAAATCTGCTAAGCTGTAGTTTGATTTTCCGCCTCTC
>NW_013896636.1:0-258 GCF_000517525.1 Limulus polyphemus
AATCTATTGCATGTAAACATTACCCCTATATAATCCATAATTGTTACACAAGATATTATTTCTAAATGTTAATGAAGTATTGAAAATAGAAACAACATTTAAGAATCAATAAAATGCATGACATTAGTATTCAGTTTTATTCTTAAATAATTTATTGTTTGTTTTAAATTTCGCGTCAAAGCTACACGAGGGCTATCTGCGCTAGCCGTCCCTAATTTAGTAGTGTTAGACTAGAGGAAAGGCAATTAGTCATCACCA
>NW_013896637.1:0-260 GCF_000517525.1 Limulus polyphemus
GATACTGTGTACTGTCAAGAAGAAGACACAAGATTTAACGATACTGTGTACTGTCAATAAGAAGACACAAGATTTAACGATAGTGTGTACTGTCAATAAGAAGACACAAGATTTAACAATACTGTGTACTCTCAATAAGGAAGACACAAGATTTAACGATACTGTGTACTGTCAATAAGGAAGACACAAGATTTATCGATACTGTGTACTGTCAAGTAAGAAGAACAAGATTTAACGATACTGTGTACTGTCAATAAGAA
>NW_013896638.1:0-332 GCF_000517525.1 Limulus polyphemus
TTCTCACCAGCAGTGGTTCCAAGTTTACTTGAACTATATAACTCACCTTCTCATCATCAGTGGCTCCAAGTCTACTTGAACTAGATAACTCACCTTCTCATCATCAGTGGTTCATAGTATACTTCAACAAGATAACTCACCTTCTCATCAGCAGTGGTTCCAAGTCTACTTGAACTAGATAACTCACCTTCTCATCATCAGTGGTTCCAAGTCTACTTGAACTAGATAACTCACCTTCTCATCAGCAGTGGTTCATAGTAATACTTCAACAAGATAACTCAACCTTCTCATCATCAGTGGTTCCAAGTCTACTTGAACTAGATAACTCACCC
>NW_013896639.1:0-259 GCF_000517525.1 Limulus polyphemus
GTGACAACGTGACGAGATAATGTAATGTGTGTGTAGACAGTGATTAACTGAACTGCAGTCACAGGGTATTGTTGAAGTTAACGTTCGTTCGTTCGTGATACTGTTTGTTTTAGCGCGAATATTGAGATTAAGTGTATCGCAGAGTTATATTCGGAAAGAATAAACCAGTTTTATTAAGTAAATACTTGTGTCGCTAAAGTTTCGTCGGAACGAAGTTACGGAAAATCAATTAACAAACGGAGACGTAACAATATAATAT
>NW_013896640.1:0-306 GCF_000517525.1 Limulus polyphemus
TATATATATATGTATATGGTAAATGAAAACTTCTGATTAAAAATTCACATCGATATATATATATATATGGTAAATTAAAACTTCTGAGTAAACATTTACAACGATATATATATGGTAATTAAATCTTGTGATTAAACATTTAGAACGATATATATATAGATGGTAAATAAAACTTCATATTAAAAATTCCCAGTGATATATAAAATATATAAAACGATAAATAAAATCTTCTGATTAAAAATTCACAACGATATATATATGTGAATGTTTAAGCAAAAGTTTTATTTACCAAACGATATATATATG
>NW_013896641.1:0-261 GCF_000517525.1 Limulus polyphemus
TTAAGAGTCCAAACGTTTATTCAATAGTTTGTTATTCTATTTAACACAAATGTCTTTCCACGTTGTACATGATGTGTAATTGTATTACAAAGAAATCTAATCAGATAGACCATTGGCCATAGTATAAATATATCGATAAAGTTATATAAAAATGACATAATATATGCTTAACAGAGACATAAAGCTATTCAATTCTCAACCTACACATTCCAATTTATAATTATACAAGACACCGGAGAGAAACATTTCAACGTGTCTGAT
>NW_013896642.1:0-414 GCF_000517525.1 Limulus polyphemus
CTATAGTGATTTCACCTACTGCTATAGTGATTTCACCTACTGCTATAGTGATTTCACCTACTGCTATAGTGAGTTCACCTACTGCTATAGTGATTTCACCTACTGCTATAGTGATTTCAACATACTGCTATAATGATTTCACTTACTGCTGAAGTGATTCGTCTACTGCTATAGTGATTTTAAGTACTGCTGAAGTGATTTCACCTACTGCTATAGTGATTTCACCTACTGCTATAGTGATTTCACTTACTGCTGAAGTGATTTCACCTACTGCTGAAGTGATTCGTCTACTGCTATAGTGATTTTAAGTACTGCTGAAGTGATGTTACCTACTGCTATAGTGATTCGTCTACTGCTATAGTGATTTTAAGTACTGCTGAAGTGATTTTACCTACTGCTATAGTGATTTCACTT
>NW_013896643.1:0-260 GCF_000517525.1 Limulus polyphemus
CCTAATAGTTCTGTGTATTATGTTATTTATTACCCAAGGATCCTAACCTAATAGTTCTGTGTATTATGTTATTTATTACCCAGGATCCTAACCTAATAGTTCTGTGTATTATGTTATTTATTACCCAGGAACCTAACCTAATAGTTCTGTGTATTATGTTATTTATTACCCAGGATCCTAACTTAATAGTTCTGTGTATTATGTTATTTATTACCCAGGAGCCTAACCTTATAGTTCTGTGTATTATATTATTTATTACC
>NW_013896644.1:0-260 GCF_000517525.1 Limulus polyphemus
ATAACACTTGGTTAAATGGTATGAATATCATAAACTTATAACACTTGGTTAAATGGTTGGAATGTCTTTATAACACTTGGTTAAATGGTAGGAATGTTTTTATAACACTTGGTTAAATGGTAGGAATGTCTTTATAACACTTGGTTAAATGGTAGGAATGTTTTATAACACTTGGTTAAATGGTAGGAATGTCTTTATAACACTTGGTTAAATGGTAGGAATGTCTTTATAACACTTGGTTAAATAGTAGGAATGTTTTT
>NW_013896645.1:0-321 GCF_000517525.1 Limulus polyphemus
GTATGGTGGTTATAAATTCGGTAACTATAGTTACATTTAGGTATTCGTGGAGTTGTTGTACCAAGTAAAGCTACAGATGAGTATGGTGGTTATAAATTCGGTAACTAGAGTTACACCTAGGTGTTCTTCTAATTGTTTTACTGTAACTAGAGTTAACCTAGGTGTTCATGGGGTAGTTGTACCAACTAAGGCTAAAGATGAGTATGGTGGTTATAAATTCGGTAATTAGAGTTACACCTAGGTGTTCATGGAGTAGTTGTAACCAAGTAAGGCTAAAGATGAGTATGGTGGTTATAAATTCGGTAACTAGAGTTACACCTA
>NW_013896646.1:0-260 GCF_000517525.1 Limulus polyphemus
GTCATGGAGCAGTGGCTTCCAAACTGTGTGTTGTCATAGAGCAGTGGCTTCCAAACTGTGTGTTGTCATAGAGCAGTGGCTTCCAAACTGTGTGTATTGTCATAGAGCAGTGGCTTCCAAACTGTGTGTTGTCATAGAGCAGTGGCTTCCAAACTGTGTATTGTCATAGAGCAGTGGCTTCCAAACTGTGTGTTGTCATAGAGCAGTGGCTTCCAAACTGTGTGTTGTCATAGAGCAGTGGCTTCCAAACTGTGTGTATT
>NW_013896647.1:0-260 GCF_000517525.1 Limulus polyphemus
CCAGCTTATCGATATATCATATCACATTATAGTTATCAGGACCAGCTTATCGGTATATCATACAACATAATAATTATCAGGACCAGCTTATCGGTATATCATATCACATAATAATTATCAGGACCAGCTTATCGGTATATCATATCACATAATAATTATCAGGACCAGCTTATCGGTATATCATACAACATTATAATTATCTGGAACAGCTTATCGATATATCATATCACATAATAATTATCAGGACCAGTATATCAGAG
>NW_013896648.1:0-259 GCF_000517525.1 Limulus polyphemus
GTTGAAATCACCTCAACTAATGTAGCTAAACTGTTTACTAATAATTACTATGTTGTGTTGAAATCAGCTCAACTAATGTAGCTAAACTGTTTACTAATAATTACTATGTTGTGTTGAAATCAGCTCAACTAATGTAGCTAAACTGTTTACTAATAATTACTATGTTGTGTTGAAATCAGCTCAACTAATGTAACTAAAATGTTTATTAATAATTACTATGTTGTGTTGAAATCAGCTCAACTAATGTAACTAAAATGTT
>NW_013896649.1:0-260 GCF_000517525.1 Limulus polyphemus
ATATAAATAGCTTCAATAACTAGATATGGCAACGTGGACTGTAATGAAATGTTTATATAATATACTTAACCACAATAACTAGATGTGGCAACGTCGACTGTAATGACATGTTAATGTAATATACTTAAACTCAATAACTAGATATGACAAGGTGGACTGTAATTACTTGTTACTGTAATATACTTAAACACAATAACTAGATGTGGTAACGTGGACTGTAATGACGTGTTAATATAATATAATTTAACCTCAAAAAACTA
>NW_013896650.1:0-290 GCF_000517525.1 Limulus polyphemus
GTAATATTGATACTAGAAGCTACGTAATCAGTGAAAATATGTATGTACATTTCATGTAACAAACTGTAATATTGATACTAGAAGCTATGTAATCAGTGAAAATATATACAAACATTTCATGTAACAAACTGTAATATTGATACTAGAAGCTACGTAATCAGTGAAAATATGTATGTACATTTCATGTAAGAAACTGTAATATTGATACTAGAAGCTACGTAATCAGTGAAAATATATATGTACATTTCATGTAAGAAACTGTAATATTGATACTAGAAGCTATGTAATCA
>NW_013896651.1:0-260 GCF_000517525.1 Limulus polyphemus
GACGCTATAATTCACAACGATTCACGCACTTTTCTTACGGTGCCCGCTTGACTCGATTATCCTTGTCTATATCTTCAATCTCTCTATCTGCAACTATATCCTCGCCGTCACTTTATTTGCCGGCTTATATACTATAAAATCGTACATCTCGTCTCTTCGTTAATCTTCTAGATACTCATCACGTGTTACTAGATTCACGTGACTTCCGCTGTCGTAATATTATTATACCAGTAACAAGAAGCTATTTCTAAGTTTAGATG
>NW_013896652.1:0-258 GCF_000517525.1 Limulus polyphemus
ACAGTACACAATATTGTTAAATCTTGCGTCTTCTTATGGACAGTACACAGTATAGTTAAATCTTGTGTCTTCTTATTGACAATACACAGTATCGTTAAATCTAGTGTATTCTTAATGAAAGTACACAGTATCGTTAAATCTTGTGTCTTCTTATTGACAGTACACAGTATCGTTAAATCTTGTGTATTCTTATTGACAGTACACAGTATCGTTAAATCTTGTGTCTTTTTTGGACAGTATACAGTATCGTTAAATCTT
>NW_013896653.1:0-256 GCF_000517525.1 Limulus polyphemus
CCTTGGTATTTTCGGCGAAAATATCAATTTTTTGAAACTTGAAAAACAGTGCTTTTTAGAAGCACAGTTAATAGAAGAATAACGGCTAGTGTTTATTTCGGTAGAAAATTCAAAACAGAGACATTATAACCTTAACGAAAACGCATCATGTCGCGTCAAAAGCTTAATAAAATAGAACTTTTGTTCATTCAGAGTAAACATAATCCGAAAGGTGGGGTTTATTGTGTAATAGACGTCATGATCTGTTAGATGGAGG
>NW_013896654.1:0-260 GCF_000517525.1 Limulus polyphemus
CAAAACTACACGACGGCTATCTGCGCTAGCCGTCCCTAATTTAGCAGTGTAAGACTAGAGGGAAGGCAACTAGTCATCACCACCCACCGCCAACTCTTGGGCTACTCTTTTACCAACGAATAGTGGGATTGACCGTCACTTTATAACGCCCCCACGGCTGGAAGAGCGAGCATTTTTGGCGGGACGGAGATTCGAGCCCGCGACCATCAGATTGCGAGTCGAGCGCCTTATCCACCTGGCCATGCCGGGCCTGTTATGAA
>NW_013896655.1:0-259 GCF_000517525.1 Limulus polyphemus
CCTTTCTTGTTCTAGTTGCCACTGTTGTTGACTTTCTTCCTGTTTATTTTCTTTTTCCTCAAACAACTGATGTAATTTCTCTTCTTGTTTCTTTTCTTTTTCCTCCAACAACTGCTGTAATCTCTCTTCTTGTTTCTTTTCTTTTTCCTCCAACAACTGTTGTAATCTCTCTTGTTTATTTTGCTGTTCGAGCTGCCATTGTTGTAGGTTTTCTTGCCACTGCTGTAATCTTTCCTTGTTTCTTTTCTCGTTCTTCTTG
>NW_013896656.1:0-257 GCF_000517525.1 Limulus polyphemus
TGTACTGTCAATAAAAGACACACATTTAGCATACTGTGTACTGTCAATAAGAAGACACAAGATTTAACGATATTGTGTACTGTCAATAAGAAGACACAAGATTTAACTATACTGTGAATGTCAATTAGAAGACACAAGATTTAACGATACTGTGTACTGTCAATAAGAAGACACAAGATTTAACGATACTGTGTACTGTCAATAAGAAGACACAATATTTAACGATACTGTGTACTGTAAATTAGGAGACCAAGATT
>NW_013896657.1:0-258 GCF_000517525.1 Limulus polyphemus
CTAGATTCGGACGAATAAGCACTATAGGATATTTTTCTATAATTTTGCGTCAAAAAACACTTTTTTCCATTTTCCAAAAAATTCATATTTTCACCAAAAACTAAAGGCTATAGCCCATGTTTTTTCCCAAATTTTGAAATAAATTGTTTTCCTTCATATTTCAATACAAAGATGCCCTTGATGTAAAACTTTTAAAATAGAGATCCTTTTATTAATATTCCCAATAGTTATTCCATAATCTCTTATCAAAATTTCAGA
>NW_013896658.1:0-404 GCF_000517525.1 Limulus polyphemus
CGTGTGTGTGTGTGTATATATATATATATATACACTTAAAACCAGTAAAAAAACCTTAAAAACTCAATACAATATTATTTTAACAATTCATACTTAAAGGAGATCATCAAATTGCATTTAAAAAACAAAACTTTTCATAAAACTCAACAATGAAACACGTTTGGCGCAGAGTACAGTCACGTGATGAAAGTTTACACCCTGATTGGTTGTCATCCAACAGAAAGTGGCACATCAGTATAACTGGCAGTTATACTATGCCCAGTAGTAGTAGCGTGTTTACCGTCATGACTCAGCGCTGACATACTGCATGACAAGCATGTATAAATCAAAGTTTGGGTTGATTCAAGGATACTCGTGTGAAAACTTGTGGCAAGACTCCATGTTTCAGTTATACTATGCCCAGT
>NW_013896659.1:0-258 GCF_000517525.1 Limulus polyphemus
TTTTTTGTTGTTGTACGAGTCCATTACTAAGTGTATAATTCACACTAAATCAGTTGTTTTTGTTGCACGAGTTCATTACTAAGTGTATAATTCATACCAAATCAGTTGTTTTTGTTGTACGAGTCCATTACTAAGTGTATAATTCAGACTAAATAAATTGATTATTTTGTTGTGCGAGTCCATTACTGAGTGTATAATTCACACTAAATCATTTTTTATTTACGAGTCCATTACTGAGTGTATAATTCACACTAAATC
>NW_013896660.1:0-260 GCF_000517525.1 Limulus polyphemus
CAGTTTAGGGTATAGTTAGGCTTAATGTGTGAAAATTTATATATTGGTCTTATCAGTTTAGGGTATAGTTAGGTTTAATGTGTGAAAATTTATATATTGGTCTCATCAGTTTAAGATATAGTTAGGTTTAATGTGTGAAAATTTATATATTGGTCTCATCAGTTTAGGGTATAGTTAGGTTTAATGTGTGAAAATTTATATATTGGTCTCATCAGTTTAGGGTATAGTTAGGTTTAATGTGTGAAAAGTTAAGGTTAACA
>NW_013896661.1:0-313 GCF_000517525.1 Limulus polyphemus
TTAATATAAAACGCATCTTTGGTGGCTTAAAGCAGTTTAATGTAAAACACACACACACACACATATCTTTGTTTGTCGTGTTAGTTCGATAGTTTTTTGTTTTTTTTGCTAGTCAAAAGAAACAAACATCTTTAAACTTTGACTTGGTGAAACAGGAACATAAAAGTCTGTAATAACAGAAATACCTTAAACTGTGACTTGGTGAAACAGGAACCTAAAAGTCTGTATAAAACAGAAATACCTTAAACTGTGACTTGGTGAAACAGGAACCTAAAAGTCCGTAATAACAGAAATACCTTAAACTGTGACTTTG
>NW_013896662.1:0-300 GCF_000517525.1 Limulus polyphemus
CAGTCTTGTAAAGATGGTAATTACAGGAATTCTCTGTGGACCTAACGTTTCGTTTGAGACAGTAAAATGTGTCAGGAAAACAGTCTTGTAAAGATCGTAATTACAGGAATTCTCTGTGGACCTAACGTTTCGTTTGAGACAGTAAAATGTGTCAGGACAACAGTCTTTTAAAGATGGTAGTTACAGGAATTCTCTGTGGACCTAACGTTTCGTTTGAGTCAATAAAATGTGTCAGGAAAACAGTATTGTAAAGATGGTAATCCACAGAGAATTCCTGTAACCCTAACGTTTCGTTTGAGA
>NW_013896663.1:0-258 GCF_000517525.1 Limulus polyphemus
ATTTCTGAAATTATATAACCAAACTTAGTTGTGGGGTTGACTAGCAATGAACTTCGACCTTAGCGGTCATGCTTAAACCAGTAAGAAGCCATGATACATTTTTTTTATTGACACCATTTCATATTTTTAACAATACTAAAATAATATAAATAAAAAATGATCAAAGATACTTTCTTTTACTTTAAATACTTTCATGAAATTAACCCATCTTTTTTCAAAAAATGATCAAACATACTTTCTTTTATTTTAAATACTTTC
>NW_013896664.1:0-361 GCF_000517525.1 Limulus polyphemus
TATTATGTCATAAAACTCCAGTGGAACAAGTAAATATACTGGGTATTATGTCATAGAGCTCCAGTGAAACAAGTAAATATACTGGGTATTATGTCATAGAACTCCAGTGGAACAAGTAAATATACTGGGTATTATGTCATAGAGCTCCAGTGAAACAAGTAAATATACTGGGTATTATGTCATAGAACTCCAGTGGAATAAGTAAATATACTGGGTATTATGTCATAGAACTCCAGTGGAAGAAGTAAATATGCTGAGTGTTATGTCATAGAACTCCAGTGGAACAAGTAAATATACTGGGTATTATGTCATAGAACTCCAGTGGAACAAGTAAATATACTGGGTATTATGTCATAGAACT
>NW_013896665.1:0-457 GCF_000517525.1 Limulus polyphemus
ATTGTCATAGTTGGTAGTAAATTATAATCTTTACTTTTTTCTTGAATTAAAAAACAAAATACTAATTACCAGATAGGGGATAAGACTAGTTAGTATTATAATATTGTTATATAATAAAAATAATAGGTGCTATTTAATAATCAGACTTAGATAATCGTGTAGGCTACAAACAAAGTCAACAAATTTCGTATATTAAAAAGTTCCCCTCTCCATTTTTCAATCTCAGATACCTATTCAAAACTCTCATCCTACTTTAAACTTCAACACACACACAACGATTGTAATATTTAGATGTTGAGTCAGACAAAGTCATAACTGAATAGAACTTGGCTGTAACTACAGTTTGGTGGTTTGTGTAGATATTTAAAACATTCTGGTCTTTATTTACAGATAAGAATTCGGTGTCAAGAACAGTAGAAAGAGAAGTAGATGAAGCTATCTATGAAAAGGAATTATT
>NW_013896666.1:0-426 GCF_000517525.1 Limulus polyphemus
AATGTAACATAATTGATGTAACATAACGTCACTGTTCTCGACTGATTTACATAATGTCATTGTTCTATAGAACAGTGACGTTATGTTACATCAGTCTAGAACAGTGAATTATGTAAATCAGTCGAGAACAGTGACGTTATGTTACATCAGTCTAGAACAGTGACATTATGTAACATCAGTCTAGAACAGTGATGTTATGTTACATCAGTCTAGAACAGTGATGTTATGTAACATCAGTCTAGAACAGTGATGTTATGTTACATCAGTCTAGAACAGTGATGTTATGTAACATCAGTCTAGAACAGTGACGTTATGTTACATCAGTCAGACTGATGTAACATAACGTCACTGTTCTAGACTGATGTTACATAACGTCACTGTTCTAGACTGATGTAACATAACATCACTGTTCTAGACTGATGTAAC
>NW_013896667.1:0-260 GCF_000517525.1 Limulus polyphemus
GCAACTTGGTTCAAGTGTGTTGATTAATACAGGACATTATTTCGTAATCGTATATTGATAAATATATGGGGGCATAAAACCATATATAAAGATGACATTCTTTTCACTTTCCCCTCATTTCGCTAACTGCTAAAACGGTAACTAAACAACTTGGTTAAAGTGTGTTGATTAATACAGGACATTATTTCGCAATCGTATATTGATAAATATATGGGGGCATAAAACCATATATAAAGATGACATTCTTTTCAGTTTCCCCT
>NW_013896668.1:0-259 GCF_000517525.1 Limulus polyphemus
TACTCATCTTTAGCCTTACTTGGTACAACTACTCCATGAACACTCAGGTGTAACTCTAGTTTCCGAATTTATAACCACGATATTCATCTTTAGCCTTACTTGGTACAACTGCTCCATGAACACTTACGTGTAACTCTAGTTACATAATTTATAACCACCATATTCATCTTTAGCTTTACTTGGTACAACTACTCCATGAACACTTAGGTGTATCTCTAGTTACATAATTTATAACCACCATACTCATCTTTAGCCCTAC
>NW_013896669.1:0-260 GCF_000517525.1 Limulus polyphemus
ACACATTATTGACTAAATCTTGTGTTTTCTTACTGACAGTACACATTATCGTTGAATATTTTGTCTTCTTATTGACAGTACACAGTATCGTTAAATCTTGTGTCTTCTAATTGACAGTACAGAGTATCGTTAAATCTTGTGTCTTCTTATTGACAGTACTACATTATTGTTAAATCTTGTGTTTTCTTACTTGACAGTACACAGTATCGTAAAATCTTGTGTCTTCTTATTGACAGTACTATAGTATTGTTATATCTTGT
>NW_013896670.1:0-325 GCF_000517525.1 Limulus polyphemus
GAGTAATGGTAAAATATTTTCGCATGGATTTAAAAAAATGAATAAGATAGACTTCTTGATGATGAGTAACGGTAAATTATCTACGTTAGTATAGAAGTTTTAAATTTGTAAGACAATATTTTTACCATTACTCATCATCAAGAAGTCTGCGTTAGTGTAAAAGATTTAAATCCATAAGACAATATTTTTACAATTAATCATTATCAATAAGTCTGCGTTAGTGTAGAAGTTTTAACTCTATAAGACAATATTATTACCATTACTCATCATCAAGAAGTTTGCGTTAGTATAGAAGAAAACTACAGTACTTATGCAGACTTTTTTA
>NW_013896671.1:0-259 GCF_000517525.1 Limulus polyphemus
GAATACACAAGATTTAACGATACTGTGTACTGTCAATAAAAAGACACAAGATTTAACGATACTGTGTACTTTCATTAAGAATACACTAGATTTAACGATACTGTGTATTGTCAATAAGAAGACACAAGATTTAACTATACTGTGTACTGTCCATAAGAAGACCCAAGATTTAACAATACTGTGTTACTGTCAATAAGAAGACACAAGATTTTAACGATACTGTGTACTGTCAATAAGAAGACACAAGATTTAACGATAC
>NW_013896672.1:0-260 GCF_000517525.1 Limulus polyphemus
GAACAAATCTTATAACTCAGTATTTTTTTTATTCCTTGTGTCTTGAATCATTGTTTAATACGAACAGATTTTACTACTATGATTTCCTGTATTCCTTGTGTCTTGAATCATTGTCTAATACTAACAGATCTTATAACTGAGATTTCCCGTATTCCATGTGTCTTTATATATTGTTCAATACTAACGGATCTTATAACTATGATTTCCTGTATTCCTTTTGTCTTGAATCATTGTCCAATACTAAGAGATCTTACAACTCA
>NW_013896673.1:0-632 GCF_000517525.1 Limulus polyphemus
GTGTCTTCTTATTGACAGTAGACAGTATCGTTAAATCTTGTGTCTTCTTATTGACAGGACACATTATTGTTAAATCTTGTGTTTTCTTACTGACAGTACACATTATCGTTGAATATTGTTTATTCTTATTGACAGTACACAGTATCGTTAAATCTTGGTTCTTTTCATAGATAGTACACAGTATTTCTAAATCGTGTGTCTTCTTATTGAGAGTACACAGTATTGTTAAATCTTTGTCAATAAGAAGACACGTACACAGTATCGTTAAATTGTACTGTCAATAAGAAGACACAAGATTTAACGATACTGTGTACAGTCAATAAGAAGGCACAAGATTTAACGATACTGTGTACTGTCAATAAGAAGACACAAGCAGTATCGTAAAATCTTGGGTCTTCTTATTGACAGGACACATTATTGTTAAATCTTGTGTTTTCTTATTGACAGTACACATTATCGTTGAATATTGTGTCTTCTTATTGACAGTACACAGTATCGTTAAATCTTTTGTGTTCTTATTGATAGTGCACAGTACTTATAAATCTTGTGTCTTCTTATTGACAGAACACAGTATCGTTAAATCTTGTGTCTCCTTATTGACAGGACACACTATTGTTAAATCTTGTGTTTTC
>NW_013896674.1:0-259 GCF_000517525.1 Limulus polyphemus
TTCTAGTAAATGTGTAAGTGTTATACACAACAAATTTGATTTGTTAAAAAGTATTTATACTGCAGCAATATCTGTGAATTGACAGCACCAGTCTGACTCAGACACGGAGAAGTTGAATTGCAAGATGATATTCACGTGAAGAATAACAATACTTTTCTCCATTGTACGGTTTGCACATTGCATTTGTACAACCTATAGATCCTCTGATATGTATATCTACGCTTTCTTATGTCAGTATTTGTGTATACTGTATCTGGTA
>NW_013896675.1:0-255 GCF_000517525.1 Limulus polyphemus
AATAAGAAGACACAAGATTTAACAATACTGTGTACTATCAATAAGAAGACACAAGATTTAACAATACTGTGTACTGTCAATAAGAAGACACAAGATTTAACAATACAGTGTACTGTCAAAAGAAGACACACGATTTAACAATACTGTGTACTGTCAATAAGAAGACACAAGATTTAACGATACTGTGTACTGTCAATAAGAAGACACAAGATTTAACGATACTGTGTACTGTCAATAAGAAGACACAAGATTTAA
>NW_013896676.1:0-654 GCF_000517525.1 Limulus polyphemus
AAGAAGACTTAAGATTTAACAATAGTGTGTACTGTCAATAAGAAGACACAAGATTTAACAAAACTTTGTACTGTCAATAAGAAGACACAAGATTTAACTATACTGTGTACTGTCAATAAGAAGACACAAGATTTAACTATACTGTGTACTGTCAATAAGAAGACACAAGATTTAACGATACTGTGTACTCTCAATAAGAAGACACAAGATTTAACGATACTGTGTACTTTCAAAAAGAAGACACAAGATTTAACAAAACTGTTAAATCTTGTGTCTTCTTATTGATAGTACACAGTATTGTTAAATCTTGTGTCTTTTTATTGACAGTACACAGTGTTGTTAAATCTTGTGTCTTCTTATTGAGAGTACACAGTATTGTTAAATCTTGTGTCTTCTCTTATTGACAGTACACAGTATAAAGACAACGATACTGTGTACTGTCAATAAGAAGACACAAGATTTAACGATACTGTGTACTGTCAATAAGAAGACACAAGATTTCGTTAAATCTTGTATCTTCTTATTGACAGTACACAGTGTCGTTAAACATTGTGTCTTCTTATTGAGAGTCTGTCAATAAGAAAACACAAGATTTAAATTGAGAGTACACAGTATTGAAGAAGACACAAAGATTTAACAACACTATGTACTGTC
>NW_013896677.1:0-260 GCF_000517525.1 Limulus polyphemus
GTACTTGCGTATTTACATGCAAAACTCTAGGTTCTTGTTATCATTCTTGAGACTTTTGTGGTCCATTTTGTTACTACTTTATTGGCTTTCTGAAAGAGAATATGTAGTGCAGTGAAGCTTTTTGATATTGCTCTGTTATAGATTTCTTATTATCAGAGGGTTCTAAATTGATGGATCTTAACTTTTTTTGCTATGTATATTCACTAGTTCGTTCCACAGTATCATGCGAAGTTTCACCTTCCTACGATGCGTTTTAAGGG
>NW_013896678.1:0-260 GCF_000517525.1 Limulus polyphemus
CACTCGTCAAGATGTTATTATGGTGCTGACCTCAGTTCTGATTTTGATGTTTTCATCACCACGTCCAGCTACCACTGTTAAGGCGGGTTATTTGAATTGTAAGGTATGGCCCTATATTCCCAACCCTCTCCAATGTTTTTAGTGCCAGCAGTTCAGTCACTCGAAGACATCTTTTTGTGGTTCTGTGACATATGCTCGTTGTGGTGGCAAGGACCACGACGCCTACGAGTGCAAACTGGACCCTCAGTGAGTTAATTGTA
>NW_013896679.1:0-227 GCF_000517525.1 Limulus polyphemus
CTTGTGTCTTCTTATTGACAGTACACAGTATCGTTAAATCTTGTGTCTTCTTATTGACAGTACACAGTATAGTTAAATCTTGTGTCTTCTTACTGAGAGTACACAGTGTTGTTATCTTGTGTCTTCTTATTATGTGTACTGTGGTATAGTTAAATCTTGGTCTTCTTATTGACAGTACACAGTATTGTTAAATCTTTTGTGTTAAATACTGTGTACTATCAATAATA
>NW_013896680.1:0-258 GCF_000517525.1 Limulus polyphemus
ACACAGTATTGTTAAATCTTGTGTCTTCTTATTGACAGTACACATTATTGATAAATCCTGTATCTTCTTATTGACAGGACACAGTATTGTTAAATCTTGTGGCTTGTTATTGATAGTACACAGTATCATTAAATCTTATGACTTGTTATGATTAGTACACAGTATCGTTAAATCTTGAATCTTCTTATTGATAGTACACAGTATTGTTAAATCTTGTGTTCTTTTTATTGTACAGTACACAGTATCGTTAAATACTTG
>NW_013896681.1:0-259 GCF_000517525.1 Limulus polyphemus
TAACACCTTCCACATTTGCATATGCTTCCCCATTAAGATGGTGTTGAGGCAAACGAAAAAGATGGTAGTCTGATGGTGCCATATCTAAAGAATATGGTGAGTGGGGGAGAACTTCCCAACCCCACTTCATAATCTTGTGTTGTGTCAAACTTACCATCTGTTGACGTGCATTGTTGTGGAGAAGAAGAACACCTTTCCGGTTGAAGAGTGAAGGGCGTTTCTGATGAAAGGCTTGATTTAAACGTTCCAGTTGCTGACT
>NW_013896682.1:0-308 GCF_000517525.1 Limulus polyphemus
CTTCTTATTGACAGTACACAGTATCGTTAAATCTTATGTCTTCTTATTGACAGTACACAGTATCGTTAAATCTTTTGTTTCTTATTGACAGTACACAGTATCGTAAAATCTTGTGTCTTGTTATTGACAGGACACATTATTGTTAAATCTTGTGTTTTCTTACTGACAGTACACATTATCGTTGAATATTGTGTCTTCTTATTGACAGTACACAGTATCGTTAAATCTTGTGCCTTCTTACTGACAGTACACAGTATCGTTTTACACAGTATCGTTAAATCTTGTGTCTTCTTATTGACAGTACACAG
>NW_013896683.1:0-260 GCF_000517525.1 Limulus polyphemus
CCTCGGAAAGAATTTTACCGGAAAGTATCAAACAAGCAGATACGTAACAATATTAACCGGTGTGCAAGATTGGCAACATATGCAACAGGCAAAGCCTAGATCTAGATCTAGTAAACATTATAGGCCTAATGTAGAGGTTTGTAATTGTATTGGCTGATTGTAAATCATGTCTTACACCAACTAATGTACTAGACTTTAGATGTAATTGCAGTTATAACTTTATTTCTAGACCCTAGGTCCATCATCACGCAAATTGTAGC
>NW_013896684.1:0-261 GCF_000517525.1 Limulus polyphemus
GTTGTTGGAGGAAAAAGAAAAGAAACAAAAAGAGAGACAACAGCAGTGGCAAGAAAACCTGCAACAGTGGCAGCTCTAACAGTAAAATAAACAAAAGATATTACAGCAGTTGTTGAAGGAAAAGGAAAAGAAATAAGAAGAACGAGGAAATAAACAAGAAAATAGGCTACAGCAGTGGCTAGAGGAGAAAGAAAATAAACAAGAAGAGAGACTACAGCAGTGGCAAGAAAACCAGCACCGATGGCAACTGGAACAAGAAAA
>NW_013896685.1:0-259 GCF_000517525.1 Limulus polyphemus
TCTCTTCAAAGTTCTTTTCAACTTTCCCTCACGGTAGCCCGATCCTTCCATTTATTTGTATATATTTCCTCAAACATTACATAGTATAACACAGTCTTTCTGATATATAGTTCTTAGGTTAAATATGAAAAAATATACAAGTTACTTTAACTAAACACAGTAGAATTTAAGTTTCTATGCATTCACTTCTCTCTCCAGGCTTTCTGCATTTTTCCTAAGTTTTCTTACTTCCCTGTCACTTTCCTCAGTCTTTTGTCTA
>NW_013896686.1:0-260 GCF_000517525.1 Limulus polyphemus
CACACGCACTTAGGCCTGTGACTTATTCTTCAGGTTTGCCTTTCAGACAACCTCCAACAGTTGGTATACCATAATACTAATGAATGCTAAAAGAAGAAATCAGCTTTTTTATAGCAGAGCACATTTAATTGCCAAGTTAATACTCTATCTTCCTAGGCCATATAATATTCCCCCAAGGGTTTTGAAGGAGGTTAAGGATTGGATATGTAAGCCACTTGCTACTATTTTTAGTAAGTCCTTGGATAGTGGCCAATTATACT
>NW_013896687.1:0-259 GCF_000517525.1 Limulus polyphemus
AGAATTATACAGTACCTACTTTCTGCAGTATTGACTAGCTTGGTGTAATAAACGATCGCATACTATTTCCGGTGTTGGCTTGCATTAACACTATTCTTTTTACAAAATCTAATCTGAGTGGATCTTAAAGGGTTCAGTTGTTAATTATTTCCTAAGTTTGATTAATATTCACAACCAACTTGTTTGTTTTATAGTAGATTGTGTAGGGATTAGCTATGTCACACAACAACTTATTTGTTTTATAGTAGATTGTGTAGGG
>NW_013896688.1:0-259 GCF_000517525.1 Limulus polyphemus
TACGTTTTACCTTAATCACAAATTGTTACTTCTAAGTCTCTCAACAACAATTCTTACAAAAGCAGGCTTCATCATCTGAATGTACATGTTTTACCTTAATTACAAATTGTTACTTCTAAGTCTGTCAACAACAACTTTTACAAAAGCAGGCTTCATCAGCTGAGTATACATGTTTTACCTTAATCAGGAAATTGTTACTTCTAAGTCTGTCAACAACAACTCTTACAAAAGCAGGCTTCATCAGCTGAGTGTACATGTT
>NW_013896689.1:0-452 GCF_000517525.1 Limulus polyphemus
ACATATACGTCACCTTAAGAACCAATCCTAGAGCAGAGTAATTTTACATATACACGTCACCTTGAGAACCAATCCTAGAGCAGAGAGTAATTTTACATATACACGTCACCGTGAGAACCAATCCTAGAGCAGAGAGTAATTTTACATATACACGTCACCGTGAGAACCAATCCTAGGGCAGAGAGTAATTTTACATATACACGTCACCGTGAGAACCAATCCTAGGGCAGAGAGTAATTTTACATATACACGTCACCTTGAGAACCAATCCTAGAGCAGAGTAATTTTACATATACACGTCACCTTGAGAACCAATCCTAGAGCAGAGAGTAATTTTACATATACACGTCACCGTGAGAACCAATCCTAGAGCAGAGAGTAATTTTACATATACACGTCACCGTGAGAACCAATCCTAGAGCAGAGAGTAATTTTACATATACACGTCACCG
>NW_013896690.1:0-261 GCF_000517525.1 Limulus polyphemus
AACATTGTTAAAACTTGTGTCTTTTTATTGACAATACACAGTATCGTTAAATCTTGTGGCTTGTTAGTGATAGTACACAGTATCGTTAAATCTTTTGGCTTGTTAGTGATAGTACACAGTATCGTTAAATCTTGTCTTCTTATTGATAGTACATAGGATTGTTAAATCTTGTGTCTTCTTATTGACAGTACACAGTTTCGTTTAATCTTGTGGATTGTTAGTGACAGTACACAGTATCGTTAAATCTTGTGTCTTCTTATT
>NW_013896691.1:0-259 GCF_000517525.1 Limulus polyphemus
GAGAATCTTGTTTTCTAAAACAGAATTTAAACAAAACACCCACTGCAGCACGGATAAGACATCTTATAACCCGAGAATCTTGTTTTCTAAAACAGAATTTAAACAAAACACCCACTGCAGCACGGATAAGACATCTTATAACCCGAGAATCTTGTTTTCTAAAACAGAATTTAAACAAAACACCACTGCAGCATGGATAAGACATCTTATAACCCGAGAATCTTGTTTTCTAAAACAGAATTTAAACAAAACACCCACT
>NW_013896692.1:0-390 GCF_000517525.1 Limulus polyphemus
ACCATAGGTAAATCAACATACGAAGACAATCTAAACAACATACGAAGACAATCTGATTTATCTACGGCCTTCTCTATTGACATCAAAACTTTATTGTTAGCTATATCAAACCTTTATTGTTAGCTATATCTTTTGATGTCAGTAGAGAAGGCCGTAGATAAAACAGATTGTCTTCTTATGTTGTTTGATATAGCTAACAATAATGTTTTGATGTAAATAGAAAAGACCAAAGGTAAATCAGATTGTCTTCGTATGTTGTTTGATATAGCTAACAATAAAATTTGATGTAAATAGAAAAGACCGTAGGTAAAACAGATTGTATTCGTATGTTGTTTGATATAGCTGACAATAAAGTTTTGATGTAAATAGAGAAGGCCGTAGATAAAATCA
>NW_013896693.1:0-473 GCF_000517525.1 Limulus polyphemus
AAACACCTTAGTTTTCTCTCAAGTTAAAGTCCACTCATTCCTGAAATTGTCCACTCATTCCGGAAATACCTTAGTTTTCTCTCAAGTTAAAGTCCACTCATTCCTGAAATACCTTAGTTTCTCACAAGTTAAAGTCCACTCATTCCTGAAATACCTTAGGTTTCTCTCAAGTTAAAGTCCACTCATTCCTGTAATAACCTTAGTTTCTCACCTGAAATACTTTAGTTTTCTCACAAGTTGAAGTTCACTCATTCTTGAAATACCTCCGTTTTCTCTCAGGTTAAAGTCCACTCATTCCTGAAATAACTCAGTTTTCTCTCAAGTTACAGTTCACTCATTCCTGAAATACCTTAGCTTTATCTCAAGTTAAAGTCCACACATTCCGGAAATACTTTAGTTTTCTCTCAAGTTAAAGTTCACTCATTCTTGAAATACCTTAGTTTTCTCTCAAGTTAAAGTCCACTCATTCCGGG
>NW_013896694.1:0-259 GCF_000517525.1 Limulus polyphemus
GGAATACAGGAAATACGAGTTATCACATCTGTTCGTATTGGACAATGATTCAAGAGACAAAGAATACAGGAAATCATAGTAGTAAGATCTGTTCGTGTTAAACAATGATTCAAGACAAAACGAATACAGGAAATATGAGTTATAAGATCTGTTCGTATTGGACAATGATTCAAGACACAAGGAATAAAGAAAATCTGATTTATAGGATCTGTTAGTATTGGATAATTATTCAAGACACAAGGAATACAGGAAATATGAG
>NW_013896695.1:0-259 GCF_000517525.1 Limulus polyphemus
GGCGTTGTCCTGGTCTTTCAGATGCCAAAACAACTTGAAGCATTCTTGGAACACAGCTGATTCGAAGTTACAGCTTTGATCTGAATGCAGTTCATATGGCATACCAAATCTGAAGAAGAAATTATTAATAGCCGAAGCTACAGTTGTAGCTTCCTGATTTGGTATTGGATATGCCTCAGGTCACTTGGTGAAATAATCTGTTACGTCTCCGTTTGTTAATTGATTTTCTGTAACTTCGTTCCAACGAAACTTAAGCGAC
>NW_013896696.1:0-260 GCF_000517525.1 Limulus polyphemus
AAGGAAGTGTCATTGATCAAGCATGTTAAATAAGTGTCATTAATCAAGCATGTTAAATAAGTGTCATTGATCAAACATGTTAAGTAAGTGTCATTGATCAAACATGTTAAGTAAGTGTTATTGATCAAGCATGTTAAGTAAGTGTCATTGATCAAACATGTTAAGTAAGTGTTATTGATCAAGCATGTTAAATAAGTGTCATTGATGAAGCATGTTAAATAAGGGTCATTGATCAAACATGTTAAGTAAGTGTTATTGAT
>NW_013896697.1:0-260 GCF_000517525.1 Limulus polyphemus
ATATGTACTGTCAGAAAGAAAACACAAGATTTAACAATAATGTGTCCTGTCAATAAGAAGACACAAGATTTATAAATACTGTGTACTGTCAGTAAGAAGACACAAGATTTAACGATACTGTGTACTGTCAATAAAAAGACACAAGATTTAAAATACTGTGTACTGTCAATAAGAAGACACAAGATTTAACGATACTGTGTTCTGTCAATAAGACGACACAAGATTTATAAATACTGTGTACTATCAATAAGAACACAAAA
>NW_013896698.1:0-262 GCF_000517525.1 Limulus polyphemus
CAAAATTCTAGCCTTCTATTATCATTTTTGCGACTTTTGTTTCGTTTTATGTTACTTCTTTTATTGGCTTTTCTGAAAGCGTATGTGTACTGCATTGAAGCTTTTAGTTACTGATTGTTTTTCGATTTCTTTTTACCAGAGGGTCCTAAATTGATGATTCTTCACCAAATTCGGTATGTAGGTACACTTTAACGTTGCGTAGTAATATGCAGAGTTTTACCTTCCTACTGTTTGTATTAAAGGAGTTATGGAACGTTTTGCG
>NW_013896699.1:0-338 GCF_000517525.1 Limulus polyphemus
CCTTATGATGTATTGTACAATGACATGCTATTGTATTTAGAACAGAATTTTATATGACAAGTGATTACACGGGGTCTTTATGACCTTATGATGCAATGTACAATGACATGCTGTTGTAATTATAACTGTATTTTATAAAACAAGTGAATACACGGGATCTTTATGACTTTATGAGGTATTGAAGTTTGGCATCCTGTTGTAATTATAACTGTATTTTATATAACAAGTGAATACACGGGGACTTTATGACCTTATGACTTATTGTACAATAACATGATGTTGTAATTAGAACAGTATTTTATGTAACGCGTGAATACACGGGGTCTTTATGACATTAT
>NW_013896700.1:0-260 GCF_000517525.1 Limulus polyphemus
ATGTACTTATATATATACATATGTACTTATATATACATATGTACTTATATATACACATGTACTTATATATACATATGTACTTATATATATATACATATCTACTTATATATATACATATGTACTTATATATATACATATCTACTTATATATATACATATGTACTTATATATACACATATGTACTTATATATATACATATGTACTTATATATACACATGTACTTATATATACATATATATACATATGTACTTATATATACAC
>NW_013896701.1:0-260 GCF_000517525.1 Limulus polyphemus
AAATATTCAATTGTACTACATCTGTGTTATAACATACACAACAAGTATTACTTCATCTGTGTTATAACATATATGTTCACTAGTACTACATCTGTGTTATAACATATAAGTTCACTAGTACTACATCTGTGTTACAACATACATATTCACTAGTACTACATCTGTGTTATGATATATATATTCACTAGTACTACATCTGTGTTATAACATATATGTTCACTAATACTACATCTGTGTTATAACATATATGTTCACTAGTA
>NW_013896702.1:0-260 GCF_000517525.1 Limulus polyphemus
TTTAAACTTCTAGATTACACAGTATTTGTCATTGAAGGTAGTTTGGATCAGTGTCTGTTTGTTAAATTAAACTTCTGGGTTACACAGTATTTGTTAATGAAGGTAGTTTGGATCAGTGTTTGCTTGTTAAATTAAACTTCTAGATTGCACAGTATTTGTCAATGAAGGTAGTTTGGATCAGTGTCTGCTTGTTAAATTAAACTTCTATGCAACACAGTATTTGTCAATAAATGTAGTTTCGAACAATGTTTGCTTGTTAA
>NW_013896703.1:0-259 GCF_000517525.1 Limulus polyphemus
TTCATTTAGCTATTTTTAAATTCCTCGTGTTCTTCATACTGTTAACCCGACTCTTATAAATATTTCCCAGATCTTATCAAGGACCCTGCATTTAGCTATTTTTAAATTCCTCGTGTTCTTCATACTGTAAACCCGACTCTTATAAAGATTTCCCAGATCTTATCAAGTACCCTGCATTTAGCTATTGTTAAATTCCTCGTGTTCTTCATACTGTAAACCCTACTCTTGTAAAGATTTCCCAGATCTTATCAAGGACCCT
>NW_013896704.1:0-342 GCF_000517525.1 Limulus polyphemus
ATTAGTTTCTTTGGTAACTACCGACCCGATATTTAATTATGTCTTTCTTGTCCATCATTAATTTTATTGGTAACTACCGACCTCATATCTAATTATATATTTTTGATCATAATTAGTTTTATTAGTAACTAATTAATATCTTAATATCTAATTATGTTTTTGTTCATAATTAGTTTTATTGATACCTAATTGATATGTAATTATGTCTTATTGTTCATAATTATAGTTTTATTGGTACTTAATTGATATCTTAATATTTAATTATGTCTTTTTGTTCATAATTAGTTTTATTGGTACTTAATTGATATCTTGATATCTAATTATGTCTTGTTATTCATAATT
>NW_013896705.1:0-257 GCF_000517525.1 Limulus polyphemus
AAACGTTAGATTGCCTACTTAATTATTTTAAACGTTAGATTGCCTACTTAATTATTTTAAACGTTAGATTGCCTACTTAATTATTTCTAAACGTTAGATTGCCTACTTAATTATTTTAAACGTTAGATTGCCTACTTAATTATTTTAAACGTTAGATTGCTACTTAATTATTTTAAACGTTAGATTGCCTACTTAATTATTTCTAAACGTTAGATTGCCTAGTTAATTATTTTAAACGTTACATTGCCTACTTAATT
>NW_013896706.1:0-260 GCF_000517525.1 Limulus polyphemus
TTTGTATATTACCATTCATGATGATGTTGTGTTGCCTGCAGCTTTGTATATTACCATTCACGATGACGGTGTGTTGCCTGCAGCTTGGTATACTACCATTCATGATGATGTTGTGTTGCCAGCAGCTTTGTATACTACCATTCATGATGACGGTGTGTTGCCTGCAGCTTTGTATACTACCGTTCATGATGATGTTGTGTTGCCTGCAGCTTTGTATACTACCGTTCATGATGATGTTGTGTTGCCTGCAGCTTTGTATA
>NW_013896707.1:0-582 GCF_000517525.1 Limulus polyphemus
AATGCCAAATGACAATGTTATGAAAATCATTTTTAAGTCTAGTGCCTACCCCAGAATTTCGGCAAAGCATTTGCCCCATCTGAACAGAAGGCAATCAAATTATTTCTTAAATATACAAAATCAAATCCAACAGAGTACAAACTTTTTAACAAGGATGTATATATTGCTTCTCCTCCCTGTCCTTCTAATTCAATCAAATCTAGGAACATTGCTGGTGATAGATCACAACCTTCAATCTTTAAAAATATTATAAGCACAGAAACCATATCTAGTAAGGTGTCATCTTGGATGAAGCTTCCTAAAAATCTAAAAAGAAATATTCACTAAAATTATTGAACAAAATTATACAGTTTAGCAAAGAGAAGCAGGCCATTTTCTGATGTTGAAGATGAGATTGAGCTTCAAATAAAAAATGGAGTTGACATGGGTGTTGGACTTCATTCTCGTAAAACTGCCGTGAAAATAGTTGATCTCATTGCAAAGGAGATAAAACTGTATTGAAAACTTTACATGTAGAGTCAATATGTTTCTGGTTCAATTTATCCATGCATTTTGTAATTGCATCATCTGCACGATCTCGTA
>NW_013896708.1:0-259 GCF_000517525.1 Limulus polyphemus
GTGACAGTATTAAGTGATACATCTAAGATGACTGTACTGTCGCATTAGAAGAGGGTATTTTTGACGAAACAAACACAACTTCACTAACTGCATTTAGTGATACAACTAAGATAACTGTACTGTCACATTAGAAGAACTATTTGTGAAAAAACTACAACAATAACTACACAGACTGTATTAAGTGATACAACTAAAATAACTGTACTGTCACATTAAAATAGGCTATTTGTGACAAAACAACAACAACACTACACTAACT
>NW_013896709.1:0-260 GCF_000517525.1 Limulus polyphemus
AAATCAATTTGAGAGATTTCAACCTCTCCTTGTATGACAACCCCTCCATCCCAGGCACTATACTAGTAATTCTCCTCTGAACCCTTTCCAACTATTCAATGTCTTTCCTAAGATAAGGAGCCCAAGACTGAACACAATATTCCATATGTGGCCTAACCAGTAACCTATACAATGAAATTATAACCTCTTTAGACTTGTATTCAATATTTCTGTAGATACAACCTAAAAGCACACTGCCTGGATGGCTTTAGAGACTGATC
>NW_013896710.1:0-260 GCF_000517525.1 Limulus polyphemus
ACTCAAGTATAAGGGACGTGCGCCAATGAAGTTATATCAAGTTGGTGCACCAATGGAAAGAGTAGTCGTCGACATTGCCGGTCCTCTGCCCCAAACTCGTGCTGGAAACAAGTACATTTGTGTGGTGATGGATTATTTCACCAAGTGGCCTGAGGCATATGCAATACCAAATCAGGAAGCTACAACTGGAGCTTCGACTATTAGTGACTTCTTCTTCAGATTTGGTATGCCATATGAACTGCATTCAGATCAAGGCTGTA
>NW_013896711.1:0-262 GCF_000517525.1 Limulus polyphemus
CAATAAGAAGACACAAGATATAAGAATACTGTGTACTATCACTAACAAGCCACAAGAATTAACAATACTGTGTACTATCACTAACAAGCTAAAAGATTTAAAGATACTGTGTACTGTGAATAAGAAGACACAAGATTTACGATACTGTGTACTGTCAATAAGAATATAAAAGATTTAACAATACTGTGTACTGTCGATAAGAAGATACAAGATTTAATAATACTGTGTACTGTCAGTAAGAAGACACAAGATTTAACAATAC
>NW_013896712.1:0-259 GCF_000517525.1 Limulus polyphemus
TGAGCATTTCCAGTTGAGAACAAGTAGAGCAGTTGTCTGTAGGTTGTATTGACTTGGGTTTTACAGTTTAGTATTACAAGAAGATGAACATTTCCAGTTGAGAACAAGTAGAGCAGTTGTCTGTAGGTTGTATTGATTTGGGTTTTACAGTTTAGTATTATAAGATGAGCATTTCCAGTTGAGAACAAGTAGTGCAGATGTCTGTAGGTTGTATTGACTTGGGTTTTACAGTTTAGTATTATAAGAAGATGAACCTCTC
>NW_013896713.1:0-258 GCF_000517525.1 Limulus polyphemus
AGATTCTCGAGAGTAAGAAATCCAACAATATATCTCTGTCGTAAACGCTTAAATGTAGCTCAGTATTGTTACGTAAAACTGAAAATTCGAGAAAGCCCCCATACACATATAAATATAACCAACGTGACGTGCTCAAAAAAAAAAGAGGGTATCTATTATTAGTTTGTTATAGTCAGTGTGTTATAAACTTCGGAAGCTATAACTGTGATTGTTATAATGCTTATCAATCGGAAAACTTCAGATATTCGACCAGGAACC
>NW_013896714.1:0-260 GCF_000517525.1 Limulus polyphemus
CAAGACAATAATTAAAATTTTTGAGTAAATAAAAAGATTAGAGTCTAAAATCAATCCGGGAAGTACATAACTTAATTTGATCATGCTCCAAACACACAGGGTATCGAGAGATATTTCGGGTATATCCATTTGGAGCTTGTAATAAAATTAGTTTTTTAAGCACTTGATCTCCTTCACGCATATATCTAGTGTAGATATTCAAATAATGTCATTTTGTTATATCATTATACACAACAGTCAAGACATTTGTTGTTATCAAT
>NW_013896715.1:0-259 GCF_000517525.1 Limulus polyphemus
AAATTAAACTCAGTTGTAGTTGAATAGTTATATATGTTGCTTTAATGTTAATTCTTGCCTGTGCTATTATTATGTAGGAATGATGCAAATGTCATCCCTATTATCTTGTTTGCATTGTTTTTGCAGGATTGATATTAACCATCCCTAGATTTACTTCCGTTTGAGAAAAGTTTTTCATTACTTGTTTGCTTGTTTTTTTTTAAAGCAGTGTTTCAATAGACATAGGAAGGTTGTATTTATAACCAAGTTCTAAAGTTTT
>NW_013896716.1:0-260 GCF_000517525.1 Limulus polyphemus
GTGGAGTATAGTACCACTGTTCTGTAGAGTATAGTGATTTTGTGCTGTGGAGTATAGTACCACTGTTCTGTAGAGTATAGTGACTTTGTGCTGTGGAGCATAGTACCACTGTTCTGTAGAGTATAGTGACCTTGTGCTGTGGAGTATAGTGCCTCTGTTCTGTAGAGTATAGTGTACCTTGTGCTGTGGAGTATAGTGCCTCTGTTTTGTAGAGTATAGTGATTTTGTGCTGTGGAGTATAGTACCTCTGTTCTGTAGAG
>NW_013896717.1:0-260 GCF_000517525.1 Limulus polyphemus
ATTACAGCCAACGTTCTAATGGATAAAATCGAATATTACAGCCAACGTTCTAATGGATAAAATAGAATATTACAGCCAACGTTCTAATGGATAAAATCGAATATTACAGCCAACGTTCTAAAGGATAAAGTCGAATGTTACAGCCAACGTTTTAATGGATAAATTCGAATATTAGAGCCAACGTTCTAATGGATAAATTCGAATATTAGAGCCAACGTTCTAATGGGTAAATTCGAATATTAGAGCCAACATTCTAATGG
>NW_013896718.1:0-511 GCF_000517525.1 Limulus polyphemus
GAAGATACAGGATTTATCAATAATGTGTACTGTCAATAAGAAGACAAAAGATTTAACGATACTGTGTACTATCATAACAAATCATAAGATTTAACGATACTGTGTACTATCAATAACAAGCCTAAAGATTTAACGAATACTGTGTACTGTCAAAAAGAAAACACAAGATTTAACAATACTGTGTCCTATCAATAAGAAGATACAGGATTAATCAATACTGTGTACTGTCAATGTCTTCTTAATTGTTAAATTAATGTGTCCTGTCAATAAGAATATACAGGATTTATCAATACTGTGTACTGTCAATAAGAAGACACAAGATTTAACAATACTGTGTCCTGTCAATAAGAAGATACAGGATTTATCAATACTGTGTACCTGTCAATAAGAAGATACAGGATTTATCAATACTGTGTACTGTCAATAAGAAGACACAAAGTTTAACAATATTGTATCCTGTCAATAAGAATATAAAGGATTTATCAATACTGTGTACTGTCAATAAGAAGAC
>NW_013896719.1:0-260 GCF_000517525.1 Limulus polyphemus
TAAAAAGAACCTTATCAATGTCAACAAAATCTGGAGGTAGGAAGACTAAAAGTCCTTTATAACAGTCGACAAAATCTAGTGGAAAACGAACTAAAAGGACCCTTATCAATGTCAAAAAAATCTGGAGGAAGGAAGACTAAAAATCCGTTATAACAGTCGACAAAATATAGTTTAAGAAGGATTAAAAATACAATTATGAAAGTCATTAAAATATAGTGTAAGAAAGACTAAAAATACCGCTATCAAAGTCAAAAATATCT
>NW_013896720.1:0-260 GCF_000517525.1 Limulus polyphemus
GAAATTAGCACTTTAAGTTCGTTTGTGTATCAACTGTAAGTTTCTTGGTCACGTGTAAATCTTGCTGAAATTAGCACTTTAAGTTCGTTTGTGTATCAACTGTAAGTTTCTTGGTCACGTGTAAATCTCGCTGAAATTAGCACTTTAAGTTCGTTTGTGTATCAACTGTAAGTTTCTTGGTCACGTGTAAATCTCGCTGAAATTAGCACTTTAAGTTCGCTTGTGTATCAACTGTTTCTTGGTCACGTGTAAATCTTGCT
>NW_013896721.1:0-535 GCF_000517525.1 Limulus polyphemus
CATGATGCAAAAAACTAAACTTATCAGAAGTAACAGGCTTTATGTTTCATAAACTACACACATTATATAGTCATTACGAAGTTTTAAAACTTTTTAACCAGTAGTTTTATTGTTGGAATGAAAAATAGCAAGACTTGCATTAGCTACTAAGAAAGTTAGTAGCCGGTAGTCAACGGGTTAATTAAACCAACATAATCTGGTGTTAGATATTTAAAAAAAATAACGTTTAAAGTATATAATATCAATACTTGTAGCTTAATATTGGAAAGCATTAACACAGTATATACTTGACCGTGGCACTGTCTTTCATGATGTTTACCATGAACTCAGTTGATCAATACCTGCCCATAACGTGGTGACATTTGGGATTGAAACACACTTATTGTGTGTAAAGTGAAGTTATGACTCATAAAACGACTATTTTTCGGTTTATTTAACGTAGTCAAACAAAAGATAGAAGTTGAAATAAAAATTGAGCACCATAACGTCACAAATTCAATAAAACGCAGTAAACCAAGATAAACGGTATTACGAT
>NW_013896722.1:0-259 GCF_000517525.1 Limulus polyphemus
TTGAACAACAAAATAAACAAGAAGAGAAATTACAGCAGTTGTTACAGGAAAAAGAAAAGAAACAAGAAGAACGAGAAATTAAACAAGAAGAGAGAACACAGCGGTTGTTAGAGGAAAAAGAAAAGAAACAAGAAGAAAGATTACAGCAGTGGCAACTGGAACAAAAAAGGAAACAGGAAGAAAGTCAGCAGCAGCTACAGGAAAATCAACAACAATGGCAAGAGGTACAAATGGAAAACATTATAAATTTAAAAGCGAA
>NW_013896723.1:0-260 GCF_000517525.1 Limulus polyphemus
AACTCCATGCACACCTTAATGGCAAAAGTAGTGAGACAGCACACGTAGAGATCCTTTGTCGTTGGAACTATTTTAATAGGCAGTAGACTGAACTCAGTAGATTGTAAAAGAAATTGACAGTGTTGATGATTTTTTTAAATACTTAACGGCAAGAATGGTAGGACTAGGGGACACAAATAAAAAAGTTTGGCAAGGTAGGAGTCATCTTCAGCTAAGACAGTTATATTTTTCTAATAGGGTAATTAGTCTCTGGAATGGGT
>NW_013896724.1:0-259 GCF_000517525.1 Limulus polyphemus
CTTTCCTTTCGAGCCGATCGTCTCTATGATTATAATCGCCCCTTTACAGTGGTGGAACTCAAACTTGCTCTTCATCTATCATCAGATCTCATGATGTTCATGATGTTCATTATGAGATGTTGCACCATCTCTCTCCTGCCTCTCTTGTTATTCTTCTGGTTATTTTTAACTGGATCTGGCAGGATCATATTTTTCCAAATGCTTGGTGCCAGGCTATTGTCTTCCCTTTCTCCAAACCTGGGAAGGATCCCAAGATTCT
>NW_013896725.1:0-260 GCF_000517525.1 Limulus polyphemus
AACTAGAGTTACACCTAGGTATTCGTGGAGTTGTTGTACCAAAATAACGCTACAGATGAGTATCGGGGTTATAAATTCGGTAACTGGAGTTAAACCTAAGTTTTCATGGAGTAGTTGTACCAAGTAAGGCTAAAGATGAATATGGTGATTATAAATTCGGTCACTAGAGTTACACCTAAGTGTTCATGGAGTAGTTTTACTAAGTAAGGCTAAAGATGAATAGGGTGTTTATAAATTCGGTAAATAGAGTTACACCTAGG
>NW_013896726.1:0-656 GCF_000517525.1 Limulus polyphemus
GCGTTTGTTACAGAGCGACTGTTGAAATTAAGTGTATCGTAAAGTTGTATTCGGAAAGAATAAACCAGTTTTATTTAAGAAAGGACTTGTGTCGCTAAAGTTTCGTCGGAACGAATTTACAGAAAATTAACTAACGAACCTAGACGTAACAGTATGTATTATCGTTGACATCCGTGGTACAAGGTCTAGTTTCTGTAAGCCCACTGTTTTATGTATATTTGTTGGCATGAGTAGAACAAGGTCAAGTTTCTGTAAGTCCATTTTTTTATGTATATTTGTTGGCATGAGTAGAACAAGGTCAAGTTTCTGGTCCATTGTTTTTATGTATATTTGTTGGCATGAGTAGAACAAGGTCTGAAGTCCACTGTTTATGTATATTTGTTGGCATGAGTAGAACAATGTCGAGTTTTTATGTATATTTGTTGGCATGAGTAGAACAAGGTCTAGTTTCTGTAAGCCCACTGTTTTTATGTATATTTGTTGGCATGAGTAGAACAAGGTCAAGTTTCTGAACATGCCAACAAATATACATAAAAACAGTGGACTTGTAGAACAAAGTCGAGTTTTTATGTATGTTTGTTGGCATGAGTAGAATAAGGTCAAGTTTCTGAAGTCCACTGTTTTTATGTATATTTGTTGGCATGAGTAGAACAAGG
>NW_013896727.1:0-260 GCF_000517525.1 Limulus polyphemus
TCAGATGTATTCATTTTCTGTGTAGGTCATTAAAGCATGTTGTAAGTGTTCATCCCAGTCAGTTCAGCAAGGTGATCCTACATTAGGTCTGGGTCTTTGAACTGCTCTTTCTAAAGCTCAAAAGTGTCAATTGTGCCATTCATCCATTTGTTTAATCTCCAACTGTATGGTTAGATGTTATTAATTCTAAAGTATTGTTACGACATCGAGGTCACGTGACTAGTATCACGTCACGTTGTTCTCGAACATTCACGTCATTT
>NW_013896728.1:0-260 GCF_000517525.1 Limulus polyphemus
TTTATACAATTATGGAGTCAACAATGTTTACTATTGGTTAGGTCGTTAAGAGTTTATACAATTATGGAGTCAACGATGTTTACTATTGGTTAGGTCGTTAAGAGTTTATACAATTATGGAGTCAACAATGTTTACTATTGGTTAGGTCGTTAAGAGTTTATACAATTATGGAGTCAACAATGTTTACTATTGGTTAGGTCGTTAAGAGATTGTACAATTATAGAGTTTACGATGTTTACTATTGGTTAGGTCGTTAAGAG
>NW_013896729.1:0-257 GCF_000517525.1 Limulus polyphemus
AAATACGTAAGGACGTGACGAACATTCATAAAAAATAACGAGAAGATCCATTGAAATTTGATGAAGTACTTGTATAAAACGCAAAACCCGCAATAACTCCCTTAAAACGAAGAGTAGCATGGTGAAACTTTGCATGTAATTTCGGAAACGAACTAGTGAACCTATATATAATATTTGGTTAATATCCATCTATTCAGTACCCTGTGGTAGTAATTAATCAAGAAATAAGTAGAAACAAAGAGCTTTACTGCACTACA
>NW_013896730.1:0-328 GCF_000517525.1 Limulus polyphemus
CTAAACTGTGGCTGATCAATGATACAGTATAATCAGTCCCAGTTTAGTATTTATACTGTATCATTGATCAGTCCCAGTTTAGTCTTTATACTGTATCATTGATCAGCCACAGTTTAGTCTTTATACTGTATCATTGATCAGCCACAGTTTAGTCTTTATACTGTAACATTCATCAGCCACAGTTTAGTCTTTATACTGTATCGTTGATCAGCCACAGTTTAGTCTTTATACTGTATCATTGATCAGTCCCAGTTTAGTCTTTATACTGTAACATTGATCAGCCACAGTTTAGATACTGTATCATTGAGTATAAAGACTAAACTGGGAC
>NW_013896731.1:0-260 GCF_000517525.1 Limulus polyphemus
ATAAGCAGCTTCCATTACAGCATGATATAAGCAGCTTCCATTACAGTATGATATAAGCAGCTTCCATTACAATATGGCATAAGCAGCTTCCATTAAAGTATGACATAAGCAGCTTCCATTACAATATGGCATAAGCAGCTTCCATTAAAGTATGACATAAGCAGCTTCCATTACAGTATGACATAAGCAGCTTCCATTACAATATGGCATAAGCAGCTTCCATTACAATATGGCATAAGCAGCTTCCATTACAGTATGGC
>NW_013896732.1:0-363 GCF_000517525.1 Limulus polyphemus
CAAAGTCAAGAAAATCTAGTGGAAAACGGACTAAAAGGACCCTTATCAATGTCAACAAAATATGGAGGAAGGAAGATAATAAGTCCGTTATAAAAGTCGAAAAAATATAGTGGAAAACTGACTAAAAGGACCCATATCAATGTCAACAAAATCTAGTGGAAGGAAACCTAAAATACCGTTATAACAGTCGACTAAATATAGTTTAAGAAGGATTAAAAATACCATTATGAAAGTCATTAAAATATAGCGTAAGAAACATTAAATACCTCTATCGTTTTCTTCCACTCGATTTTTTCGACTTTCATAACTGTCTTTTTAGGCCTTCTTAGACTAGATATTTTCGACTTTTTAATAACACGTTTT
>NW_013896733.1:0-1309 GCF_000517525.1 Limulus polyphemus
CAATAACCGTACTAGTTTATTGTTGCCGA
This sequence comes from Limulus polyphemus, assembly GCF_000517525.1. Lineage (NCBI taxonomy): Eukaryota > Metazoa > Arthropoda > Merostomata > Xiphosura > Limulidae > Limulus > Limulus polyphemus. The sequence goes on from NW_013896733.1 coordinate 30, forward strand.
GCCAGAAAGGTGCAGAGATAATTAATAAGCATGCTTATAGATACTTGATTACTTGGTGAAACAATAACCCCACTAGTTTATTGTTGCCGAGGTAGAAAGGTGCAGACATAATTAATAAGCGTGCTTATAGATACTTGATTACTTGGTGAAACAATAACCGTACTAGTTTATTGTTGCCGAGCCAGAAAGGTGCAGAGATAATTAATAAGCATGCTTATAGATACTTGATTACTTGGTGAAACAATAACCGTACTAGTTTATTGTTGCCGAGCCAGAAAGGTGCAGAGATAATTAATAAGCGTGCTTATAGATACATTATTACTTGGTGAAACAATAACCGTACTTGTTTATTGTTGCCCAGCAAGAAAGGTGCAGACATAATTAATAAGCGTGCTTATAGATACTTGATTACTTGGTGAAACAATAACCCCACTAGTTTATTGTTGCCGAGCCAGAAAGGTGCAGAGATAATTAATAAGCATGCATATAGATACTTGATTACTTGGTGAAACAATAACCCCACTAGTTTATTGTTGCCGAGCCAGAAAAGTGCAGAGATAATTAATTAGCATGCATATAGATACTTGATTACTTGGTGAAACAATAACCCCCCTAGTTTATTGTTGCCGAGCCAGAAAGATGCAGAGATAATTAATAAGCATGCTTATAGATACTTTATTACTTGGGAAAACAATAACCCTGCTAGTTTATTGTTGCCGAGCCAGAAAGATGCAGACATAATTAATAAGCATGCTTATAGATACTTGATTATTTGGTGAAACAATAACCGTACTAGTTTATTGTTGCCGAGCCAGAAAGGTGCAGAGATAATTAATAAGCATGCTTATAGATACTTGATTACTTGGTGAAACAATAACCCCACTAGTTTATTGTTGCCGAGCTGGATAATTAATAAGCGTGCTTATAGATACATTATTACTTGGTGAAACAATAACCGTACTTGTTTATTGTTGCCCAGCAAGAAAGGTGCAGACATAATTAATAAGCGTGCTTATAGATACTTGATTACTTGGTGAAACAATAACCCCACTAGTTTATTGTTGCCGAGCCAGAAAGGTGCAGAGATAATTAATAAATATAGATACTTGATTACTTGGTGAAACAATAACCCTACTAGTTTATTGTTGCCGAGGTAGAAAGGTGCAGACATAATTAATAAGCGTGCTTATAGATACTTTATTACATGGTGAAACAATAACCGTACTAGTTTATTGTTGCCGAGCCAGAAAGGTGCAGAGATAATTAATAAGCGTGCTTAT
>NW_013896734.1:0-380 GCF_000517525.1 Limulus polyphemus
CTATAGTGTTGCTAAAGATTCCCTTGTTTTTCCATAAATTCACCATTTTTCCTGTGTTCTTCTATAAAGTTGCAAAGATTCCCTTGTTTTGTTTCGATAAATTCACCGTTTTTCCTGTGTTCTTCTATAAAGTTGCAAATATTTCCTTGTTTTGTTTCATAAATAAATTGTTTTTCCTGTGTTCTTCTATGAAGTTGCAAAGATTCCCTTGTTTTGTTTCATAAATTCATCGTTTTTCCTGTGTTCTTCTATAAAGTTGAGGAAAAACGGTGAATTTATGGGAAAAACAAGGGAATCTTTGCACAGGAAAAACGGTGAATTTATGGGAAAACAAGGGAATCTTTGCAACTTTATAGAAGAACACTTCTTTTATGAAGTTG
>NW_013896735.1:0-256 GCF_000517525.1 Limulus polyphemus
ATTGGAGCACATCCCTTATGCTTGGTTACCCTTTTAGCACAACATGTGCTGCTTGTTCTGCACCATTCTGTCACATCTTGCCTCATACCTATCCAGTAAAATTTCTGTCGCATGTAACTCAATGTCTTCTTAACTCCGAGATGTCCACCTGTTAAAGTATCATGGGATTGACGCAGCACAACTTCCCGTAACTTTCTCGGTATAACCGTTTGCCAGGTCGTCACTTTCCCATCTGCAGTTTCCAATCTCCGGACAA
>NW_013896736.1:0-663 GCF_000517525.1 Limulus polyphemus
CTCTGTACGGTTTCGGAGGTTAAATGTCCACGTTTCACTTTATAAAAAAAAACGGCCCTTTTCAGGGCCACCACTTCCTGATCAAGAGATACCACATTTTCGCACTTAACACGCTGCATAACGTTTATCAGTGAAGTACGACTTCGAGTTGAACTTGATCTGTGAAAAGAGTTTCTGTACGTGTATAAGTAGTTTAGAGAAGTATAAATTCGTTACATAAACAAATTATGGTTTAGAAGATAACTTTCGTATAGTAACTTATTATATATATAAGCCTTATAACACTGGTAGTTTGCAATTAAGAATCGGAATTGCTTGGTTAGTGTTCATTTCAACTGTATTGTTTGTGTTACTTTATACGTTAATACAAAAAACAGGTAGGATACGAACAGTGAAGAGGTAATATATATATATAAGTTTAGAAGTTAACTTTCGTGTAGTAACTTATTATATATATATAAGCCTTATAACACTGGTAGTTTGCAATTAAGAATCGGAATTGTTTGGTTAGTGTTCATTTCAACTGTATTGTTTGTGTTACTTTATACGTTAATACAAAAAAAACAGGTAGAATACGAACAATGAAGAAGTAATATATTAACAAATACGTTAATGAAGTACATATACGTTTAAAGAGACGAATGAGTGTGTTATTGAATTGTT
>NW_013896737.1:0-260 GCF_000517525.1 Limulus polyphemus
CTTCCGCACTGGTCTCCGTCTCGTTGGCTTCTGCTTCATGCGGGATTCATCTGCTTCATCAGTAAATGTCCTATCATCGGTAACAGTCACATCAGTGGTAGTAACTTCACCAAGAGCTTCACCGTTTCTCTTCTCAAAACTGAGTAGAGTTTCTTCTTCGACAGTGGCTTCTTTAGGTGGCACGTCTTCAGCAGCATCATTTGTTCTGTTTCCACTTTGTCCCAACTGAAATGTCCTGGACCGTGATAATGCCAAAGCCT
>NW_013896738.1:0-507 GCF_000517525.1 Limulus polyphemus
ATACAGTTATTATTTATATACACAGATAGAGCATTTAATGTGTATGTTATATAGTTATTCTTTATATAGATAGATAGAACATTTAATGTGTATGTTATACAGTTATTAGTTATATAGATAGATAGAGCATTTAATGTGTATGTTATATAGTTATTCTTTATATACATAGATAGAGCATTAATGTGTATGTTATACAGTTATTCTTTCTACAAATAGATAGAGCATTTAATGGATATGTTATACAGTTATTCTTTGTATAGAATAGATAGAGCATTTAATGTGTATGTTATACATTTATTATTTATATACATAGATAGAGATTAATGTGTATGTTATACAGTTATTCTTTCTATAGATAGATAGAGCATTTAATGTGTATGTTATACATTTATTATTTATATACATAGATAGAGAATTAATGTGTATGTTATACAGTTATTCTTTCTATAGATAGATAGAGAATTAATGTGTATGTTATATAGTTATTCTTTATATATATAGATAGAG
>NW_013896739.1:0-257 GCF_000517525.1 Limulus polyphemus
TTTCTGTGATCTAACCAGAGGGCTAGGGTAGACTGATAAAACGGAAATTTAATTTCTGTGATCTAACCAGAGGGCTAGGGTAGACTGATAAAACGGAAAGTTAGTTTCTGTATTCTAACCAGGGGAGGGGGGGGCTGGGTAGGCTGTAAAATGGAAATTTAATTTCTGTGATCTAACCAGAGGGCTAGGGTAGACTGATAAAACGGAAATTTAGTTTCTGTATTCTAACCAGGGGGGTACTACGGGTAGACTGGAAG
>NW_013896740.1:0-260 GCF_000517525.1 Limulus polyphemus
AAGTTTCCGAATTTATAACCACCATACTCATCTTTAGCCTTACTTGTTACAACGACACTATCAACATCTAGGTGTAACTTTAGTTACATAATTTATAACCACCATACTCATTTTAGCCTTACTTGGTACAACTACTCCATGAACACATAAGTGTAACTCTAGTTTCCGGATTTATAACCACCATACTCATCTTTAGCCTTACTTGGTACAACTACTCCATGAACACCTAGGTGTAACTCTAGTTACCGAATGTGTAACCC
>NW_013896741.1:0-260 GCF_000517525.1 Limulus polyphemus
GGAATGTTTACCAAACCGTCTTATCATTAAGACCACATATTAGATGTAAATCAGAATTTTTCTATGGAATGTTTACCAAACCGTCTTATTATTAAGACCATGTATTAAGTGTAATTCAGAATTTTTCTATGAGCGGTCGACCAAACCGTCTTATTATTAAGACCACATATTAGATGTAATTCAGAATTTTTCTATGAGCGGTCGACCAAACCGTCTTATCATTGAGACCATGTATTAGATGTAAATCAGAATTTTTCTAT
>NW_013896742.1:0-261 GCF_000517525.1 Limulus polyphemus
TTACCTAATACACATACCACAAGAGCTTACAAGTAACAATAGTTATCTTTCTTTACCTAGTACACATACGACAAGAGCTTACAAGTAACAATAGTTATCTTTCTCTACCTAGTACACATACGACAAGAGCTTACAAGTAACAATAGTTATCTTTCTTTACCTAGTACACATACGACAAGAGCTTACAAGTAACAATAGTTATCTTTCTTTATCTAGTACAGATACGACAAGAGCTTACAAGTAACAATAGTTATCCTTCTT
>NW_013896743.1:0-260 GCF_000517525.1 Limulus polyphemus
GCGAGTTGTGCTCAGTTTAAACTTTCATTATTTTAGTGAGGTTTTGGTTTAGAACATGAAGAAATTATCAAAGTTATAAGCGATATTTGAAACGGGAAAAATCATTTATCATCCTTTCTGCAACTTGTGGCCCGGCATGGTCAGGTGGTTAGGGCGCTCGACTAGCAATCTGCGGGTCGCGGGTTCGAATCCCCGTCACACCGAACATGCTCGTCCTTTCAGCCGTGGGAGCGTTATAAGTGACGGTCAATCCCACTATT
>NW_013896744.1:0-260 GCF_000517525.1 Limulus polyphemus
TATGTTACTATTGTTATTGTACCCTTATTAGTAACACACAGTGAACATCAGCAAATATGTATGTTACTATTGTTAAGGCAGATTTATTAGTAAGACACAGTGAACATCAGCAAATATTTATGTTACTGTTGTTATGGTACCCATATTAGTAACACACAGTGAACATCAGCAAATATGTATGTTACTATTGTTAACGCAGCCTTATTAGTAAGACACAGTGAACATCAGCAAATATTTATGTTACTGTTGTTATGGTACTC
>NW_013896745.1:0-303 GCF_000517525.1 Limulus polyphemus
TCTATCACATAATATAATATATCGATGTTTTGTTATCGTGACTTAAAATATACTGAAAACTACAACAAATAAAAAAACACTCACCTGTTCATCACTTGATATTCTTAATGTGTTTTCTATCACATAACATAATATATCGATGTTTTTTTATCGTGACTTAAAATATTTTATAGTGTTAATGATACTGAAACTACAACAAAAAAACAACAACAAAACACTCACCTGTTTATCACTTGATATTCTTAGTGTGTTTTCTATAACATAACATAATATGTCGATGTTTTTTTATCGTGACTTAAAATA
>NW_013896746.1:0-290 GCF_000517525.1 Limulus polyphemus
AGATGGATAGTGGCTGGTAGGTCTTTTAATACAGATGGATAGTGGCTGGTCGGTGTTTTATTATACATGGATAGTGACTGGTAGATGTTTTATTATAGATGGATAGTGACTGGTAGGTGTTTTATTATAGATAGATAGTGGCTGCTAAGTATTTTATTATAGATAGATAATAGATGAAAGGTAATTTATTTCAGACGGATAGTGGCTGGTAGGTCTTTTAATACAGATGGATAGTGGCTGGTAGGTCTTTTAATACAGATGGATAGTGGCTGGTAGATCTTTTATACAGA
>NW_013896747.1:0-260 GCF_000517525.1 Limulus polyphemus
TATTTGTCATTGAAAGAATGAACTTAAGTCCTTCTCTATTAGTAGACAAGCAACTTAACTATAAATCGTTATTCTAGTGCTTCAGTAAATCAGTGCCAATTCATTACATATATCCCGACATCACACTTAAATTATTATTAAACGTTCAGATTTCATTGTCATTTCAAATAGCAAAGTATTGCACAAGATAAACCTTGAAACGATTTTGTCGTTTACTGAACTTGAGGCCCGGCATGGCCAGGTGGTTAGGACGCTCGACT
>NW_013896748.1:0-372 GCF_000517525.1 Limulus polyphemus
CTTCAGTATCTTCTTCGACACCATATGCACCTACTTACCGAAATAACTGACAAGCCAGACAAGGTAATTGAGATAAACATGATAAAAGCAAAACGTCAATTGTATTTCTTCAATGTCTTCTTCGACACCATATGCACCTACTTACCGAAATAACTGACAAGCCAGACAAGGTAATTGAGATAAACATGTTAAAAGCAAAACGTCAATTGTATTTCTTCAATGTCTTCTTCGACACCATGTGCACCTACTTACCGAAACAACTGACAAGCCAGACAAGGTAATTGAGATAAACATGTTAAAAGCAAAACGTCAATTGTATTTCTTCAATGTCTTCTTCGACACCATATGCACCTGCTTACCGAAACAACTGAC
>NW_013896749.1:0-260 GCF_000517525.1 Limulus polyphemus
GTTTGTAAAAATAATAATTTGAATATATTTTCTGTACCCTGTAGAACGTAACTCAGATAACTGACACAACTGAAATAAAAAGCATGCAATGCGATATAATAACGATGCATACAAACATACAGTACGGATAAAAGCTTTAGTCTAAACTTTCAACTAAGGACTAAGTTTATAATAAAAGTTTGTTTGTTTTTGAATTTCGCGCAAAGCTACACGAGGGCTATCTGCGCTAGCCGTCCCTAATTTATCAGTGTAAGACTAGA
>NW_013896750.1:0-260 GCF_000517525.1 Limulus polyphemus
ATTGCAATTTCACATACATCAATATTACAGTCACTTACAAATTATTGCAATTTCGCATACATCAATATTACAGTCACTTACAAATTATTTCCATTTCGCATACATCAATATTACAGTCACTTACAAATCATTGCAATTTCACATACATCAATATTATTCATTTACAAATTATTTCCATTTCGCATATATCAATATCATAGTTACTTACAAATTATTGCAATTTCACATACATCAATATTACAGTCACTTACAAATTATTT
>NW_013896751.1:0-260 GCF_000517525.1 Limulus polyphemus
CCAAGTCATGTTGAGATAAAGAAAGGTTACTGTAAAATTACATGAAATATGTTACTCCTGAAAGAAACAACTAAGTCATGTTGAGATAAAGAAAGGTTACTGTAAAATTACATGAAATATGTTACTCCTGAAAGAAACAACCAAGTCATGTTGAGATAAAGAAAGGTTACTGTAAAATTACATGAAATATGTTACTCCTGAAAGAAACAACTAAGTCATGTTGAGATAAAGAAAGGTTACTGTAAAATTACATGAAATAT
>NW_013896752.1:0-260 GCF_000517525.1 Limulus polyphemus
GGCAATATTACCATTCCATACAGTGGAAGGACAAAACAAATCGGTCTAGTATTAAGTTACAAGGCACCATGTGACAATATTATGATACTTCCTAATAAGTATACTTCTTTGTATGTGTTGTGTGGAAGATCTTATTTGAGAAATAATCACCACGTAGAAGTCAAAGTGCTGCTACTGGACAAGCTATATTATTGTATGCTAACTGTAACTTAAAATCATAAATAATATTCAACGTTAAACTGGTACACAATTAAAAATAT
>NW_013896753.1:0-258 GCF_000517525.1 Limulus polyphemus
TATGTATTGTTTAATGTGTCTCTAAATTACTCTTTGTTAGTCTAATATATGTATTGTTTAATACGTCTGTAAATTACACTTTGTTAGTCTAATATATGTATTGTTTAATATGTCTGTAAATTACACTTTGTTAGTCTAATATATGTTTTGTTTAATGTCTTTAAATTACAGTTTATTAGTCTAATATATGTATTGTTTAATATGTCTGTAAATTACACTTTGTTAGTCTAATATATGTATTGTTTAATGTCTCTAAAT
>NW_013896754.1:0-258 GCF_000517525.1 Limulus polyphemus
GAATAGAAGGATGGTAACATACTGAAGAATAAAAAGGAATAGGAGGAAGGTAACATACTGAAGAATAATAAGGAATAGGAGGAAGGTAACACACTGAAGAATAATAAGGAATAGGAGGATGATAACATACTGAAGAATAAAAAGGATGGTAACATACTGAAGAATAATAAGGAATAGAAGGAAGGTAACATACTGAAGAATAATAACGAATAGAAGGATGGTAACATACTGAAGAATAAAAAGGAATAGGAGGAAGGT
>NW_013896755.1:0-260 GCF_000517525.1 Limulus polyphemus
ACAAATGTCACACTTGAATACCTAGTAAATAGTAAGATACAAATGTCACACTTGAATACCCAGTAAATAGTAAGATACAAATGTCACACTTGAATACCTAGTAAGTAGTAAAATACAAATGTCACACTTGAATGCTAGTAAATAGTGAGATACAAATGTCACACTTGAATACTTAGTAAATAGTAAAAAACAAATGTCACACTTGAATGCCTAGTAATTAGTAAAATACAAATGTCACACTTGAATACCTAGTAAATAGT
>NW_013896756.1:0-261 GCF_000517525.1 Limulus polyphemus
TTAAAGATACCGTGCTACAACAACTGCTGGTTTTAAAGTACTATATTACTATAAAAACCCTGAGCCTTAATGATACCGTGCTACAACAACTGCTGGTTTTAAAGTACTATATTACTATAAAAACCTGGGCCTTAATGATACCGTGCTACAACAACTGCTGGTTTTAAAGTACTATATTACTATAAAACCCTGAGCCTTAATGATACCGTGCTACAACAACTGCTGGTTTTAAAGTACTATATTACTATAAAACCCTGGACA
>NW_013896757.1:0-260 GCF_000517525.1 Limulus polyphemus
CTATTAATTACTAATAACTTCTTACCAAAAGTTGGCTGTCAAGTAACTTGTAAATCAATGAAGCCAGTACTGCGTAGAAAAACATATTGTGTAAGGGTTATAAATCAGTACACAGAATAAAAAGTGTAATGATTAGAATATATTGAATCGTCAGTTGGGTACCCTTGTTGTTAATAACTTATTCAGTCACAAATCCAGAGAACGAGAATGACTTTTTTTTTATTACGCTGAATGATATTGTTTAGTTTTTTAAATTACCT
>NW_013896758.1:0-544 GCF_000517525.1 Limulus polyphemus
ATTGGAATATGAAGAAAACAATTTTTTCAAAATTTGTGAAAAAATATAGGCTATAGCCTTTGGTTTTTGGTGAAAATATGAATTTTTTTGGAAAATGGAAAAAAGTGTTTTTTTATGCAAAATTAATAGAAAAATATCCTATAGTGCTTATTTGATCGGAAAACACAAAATTGAGACATTATAGCATTGACGAAAAACATTATTTCACTATTTTGTACTCTGGCTTAGCGAAAGTAAATTTTTTTTAGCTTTTTCCACCTTTTGGATTGGTGTATTGATAAGAAGACGTGATGGCCTTTTATATGTTGGAATTTTGTTTAACGATGTTATTTTTAAAGCTATTCTTTGTTTATAATATAATTGAAGACAGAAAAAACAACAACAATAAAATGGACAATAACCGAAATTTTGATAAGAGATTATGAAATAACTATTGGGAATTTTGATAAAAGGATCTCTATTTTGAAAGTCTTACATAAAGGGCATCTTTGTATTGAAATATGAAGAAAAACAATTTTTTTCAAAATTTGTGAAAAAATATGGG
>NW_013896759.1:0-260 GCF_000517525.1 Limulus polyphemus
TGTTACGTCTCCATTTGTTAATTAACTTTCCGTAACTTCGTTCCGACGAAACCTTAGCGACACAAGTCCTTACTTAATAAAACTGGTTTATTCTTTCCGAATATAAACTTTACGATACACTTAATTTCAACAATCGCGCTAAAACAAACGCTATAAAAACGAACGTGCTCAATAATACTCTCTGACTGCAGATCAATTACTCACTGTCTACACACACACTATTGCGTCACGTTGTCACCCTCTTATATATATACCAGACC
>NW_013896760.1:0-534 GCF_000517525.1 Limulus polyphemus
AAGGGTTTTATTGTTGTTGAAACAAAAGTTAATGTAGTATTGTTAGATGACAAGGATTTTTTGTAGTTGAAACAAAAGTTAATGTAGTATTGTTAGATGACAAGGGTTTTATTGTTGTTGAAACAAAAGTTAATGTATTGTTAGATGACAAGGGTTTTGTTGTAGTTGAAACAAAAGTTAATGTAGTATTGTTAGATGACAAGGGTTTTGTTGTAGTTGAAACAAAAGTTAATGTAGTATTGTTAGATGACAAGGGTTTTGTTGTAGTTGAAACAAAAGTTAATGTATTGTTAGATGACAAGGGTTTTGTTGTAGTTGAAACAAAAGTTAATGTAGTATTGTTAGATGACAAGGGTTTTGTTGTAGTTGAAACAAAAGTTAATGTAGTATTGTTAGATGACAAGGATTTTTTTGTAGTTGAAACAAAATTTAATGTAGTATTGTTAGATGACAAGGGTTGTTGTTGAAACAAAAGTTAATGTAGTATTGTTAGATGACAAGGGTTTTATTGTTGTTGAAACAAAAGGTAATGTA
>NW_013896761.1:0-259 GCF_000517525.1 Limulus polyphemus
TTATTCTAACACAGAACATTTTAATGAATAAAACAGACATCATTTTCAAATATTAAAAAGTAAAAATAAGAACATTTGAAAACTATGTATATATTTAAATTAGTTAATTTTGTTTGTTTGTTTGTAATTAAGCACAAAGCTACACAAGGGGCTATCTGTGCTCTGCCCACCACTGGTATCGAAACCCGGATTCCAGCGACGTAAGTCCGCAGACATACAGCTGTGCCACTGAGGGGGCAAATTAGTTAATACGTAGAAC
>NW_013896762.1:0-260 GCF_000517525.1 Limulus polyphemus
CTAAAGGATTACTTTGTACCTACAACTACACACTGATAAGACATTTAAAGGATTATTTTGTACTTACACTTATACACTGATAAGACATTTAAAGGATTGTTCTGTTTCTATACTTATACACTAATAATACATTTAAAGGATTGTTCTGTATATATACTTATACACTAATAATACATTTAAAGGATTGTTCTGTATCTATACTTATACACTGATAAGACATTTAAAGGATTGTTCTGTATCTATACTTATACACTAATAAG
>NW_013896763.1:0-476 GCF_000517525.1 Limulus polyphemus
ATTTGCTTTTAGAAAATCAATTATTGGCTTCAAATCTTGGTCTTTCTCCTGTTCTGCTTTGATGTCTATATTTGGATCCACTTCAGCATCATCAACTTTTTCAGTCGGCTTGACTTCAGCCCAGTGACACCTAATTAGTTCAACCTCTCTTTTAACAGTTACCGGAACTTGGCCTTTGTTATTCCCAAACGTCATTTTATCAAAATCAATTACAAACTTCCTTGGTAGTAGATAGTCCAATCCTAAGATGCATTCATCTTTGGGCATAAAGGACAGACAGGAAGTATACTTGGCTGACATTGAAGGAGTACCAGAAGCCATAGAGAAGCTTTGTGGTGTGACAGGACATTCTACAAGATTGTGGGGACCAGTGTGGGTGACTATTGAGCTCATCGTGATTTAACACCTTGATGCTCACAAGGGTTTGCTGAGACGCAGAGTCTATGACAAAGTTGCACCTTTGGCCATCCAGCTTT
>NW_013896764.1:0-260 GCF_000517525.1 Limulus polyphemus
ATAAATCTTTTATCTTCTTATTGACAGAATACAATTTTGTTAAATTTTGTGTCTTCTTATTGACAGCACACAGTATTGATAAATCTTTTATCTTCTTATTGACAGGATACAATTTTGTTAAATTTTGTGTCTTCTTATTGACAGTACACAGTATTGATAAATTCTGTATCTTCTTATTGACAGGACACATTATTGTTAAATCTTGTGTCTTCTTATTGACAGTACACAGTATTGATAAATCTTTTATCTTCTTATTGACA
>NW_013896765.1:0-779 GCF_000517525.1 Limulus polyphemus
ATAGAGTATTTACTGCACCAAAGATTGGGTACATTATGTAGAGTAATTACTACACCAGGGATAGGGTACACTATGTAAAGTATTTACTGCACCAATGATAGGATACAGTATGTAGAGTATTTACTGCACCAGGGATAGGTACAATATGTAGTTTATTTACTACACAAGGGATAGAGTACACTATGTAGAATATACTGCACCAGTGATAGGATACAGTATGTAGAGTATTTACTGCACCAGTGATAGGATACAGTATATAGGTAAATACTCTACATACTGTAACTTATCCAGGTGCAGTAAATACTCTACATACTGTACCCTAACCAGGTGCATTAAATACTCTACATAGTGTACCGTATCCCTGGTGCAGTAAATATTCTAAATAGTGTACCTTATTCCTGGTGTTGTAAATACACTACATATTGTACCTATCCCTGGTGCAGTAAATACTTGGTGCAGTAAATACTCTACACACTGTACCCTATCCCTGATGCAATAAATACTCTACTTAGTGTACTCTATCCGTGGTGCAGGGGATAGGATACAGTATGTAGAGTATTTACTACACCAGGTATAGGTTACAGTATGTCGAGTATTACCGCACCAGGAACAGAGTACACTATGTAGAGTATTTACGACACCAGGGAAAGGTACAATATTTTGAGTATTCACCACACCAGGGATAGGGTATACTATGTAGAGTATTTATTCTACACCAGGGATAGGGTACAGTATGTAGAGTATTTACTGCACCAGAGATAGGGAACACTATGTAGAGT
>NW_013896766.1:0-527 GCF_000517525.1 Limulus polyphemus
AAGTGTTACTGGTGTAGAGAACAGGTAACATTATTGAATGAGAAGTGCTATTGGTGTAGAGAACAGGTAACGCTATTGAATGAGAAGTGTTACTGGCGTAGAGAACAGGTAACATTATTGAATGAGAAGTGCTAATGTTGTAGAGAACAAGAGACATTATTGAATGAGAATTGTTACTGGTGTAGAGAACAGGTAACATTATTGAATGAGAAGTGCTATTGGTGTAGAGAACAGGTAACATTATTGAATGAGAAGTGTTAACTGGCGTAGAGAACAGGTAACATTATTGAATGAGAAGTGCTATTGGTGTAGAGAACAAGAGAACTGGTGTAGAGAACAGGTAACATTATTGAATGAGAAGCGCTATTGGTGTAGAGGACAAGAGACATTAGTGAATGAGAAGTGCTATTGCTGTAGAGAATAGGTAACATTATTGAATGAGAAGTGCTATTGTTGTAGAGAACAAGAGACATTATTGAATGAGAAGTGTTATTGGTGTAGAGAACAGGTAACATTATTGAATGAGG
>NW_013896767.1:0-260 GCF_000517525.1 Limulus polyphemus
AATAACAGCTGTGTTATCAAAACTACAGGATAGACTGAATAATGTATTCTGCTCCAGTGTATTCCTGATAACTTTACTATAAGAAAGGTGTGTTGGATCATTCTCACTACTAGTTCAGTGTATTCCTGATAACTTTATTACAAGAAGGGTGTAGTGGATCATTCTCACTACTAGTTCAGTATATTCCTGATAACTTTATTACAAGAAGGGTGTATTGGATCATTCTCACTACTAGTTCAGTGTATTCCTGATAACTTTAC
>NW_013896768.1:0-260 GCF_000517525.1 Limulus polyphemus
ATCATACAACCAATAATACAATTTACAATAACAGTCATTACAAATAATGATTTATATACAAAAGTTTTACAAACTTACAAGCAATAAAAAGTTTTCTTTCTAGTCTGGAACTTCCTTGATATTTTATCGAGGGTTCACGATGAGCGAATTAATTTCGTGTTGTCGTAAGTACAATCCACTTAATAGGGAGCTAGCTAGCTCTGTTGTCTTCACTGATCACACGCCCATGTTTTTTCCACCGTATGACGTTACGTAATGTA
>NW_013896769.1:0-260 GCF_000517525.1 Limulus polyphemus
ATAATAAACCTAAAGTAAAGACGTAGTGTGGGATCACCTAGCCTTAGAGCCAAGTACCTAAAATTTATCATGAAAGTACAAATACTGATTCAATTTTAAGCTTAAATCGTTTCTGAATTAAGTTATTTTCTGTTATATCACGAACGTTTTTAATAAAAAACAAACCTCTTTAATCAACAGAAACTCTAAATTAAGTTTTCCACAAATAGTTTTCCACTTTTGTTATCTATACGATTCATTTTATACTTTCAGTACATAGA
>NW_013896770.1:0-473 GCF_000517525.1 Limulus polyphemus
TAGGCCTATATATTCAATCTTTACAATTTTGTTATTGTATGCCCACAAATGGATTTAAAGAAAGAAAACCTGGAAAAAATTGATACAAAACAGAAAATCCGACTATTTGGTTCAGATTATGTAGCCTTTGGGTTTACTGCTACTGGTGATAAGAATTGCCCATCACCATTATGCTTAGTTTGTGGTGAGACGTTATTGAATAGTTCAATGCTGCCATCAAAGTTGAAGCGTCATCTGATATCGAAACATCCTAATTTGGATTCCTTACAAATGCAGCAGCTTGTTTTGAAGTTGATTCTTTCAGCCTTTGAAAGTATTCCTTAGTTTTATCAGGTCAACATTAGCGACAAAGCGAACCAAGCAAGCTTTGCTGTGGCAGAGATCGTAGCCAAGCAGATGAAGCCACATACAATTGCTGAATCGTTGATATTACCAGCATGCGTTGCAATTGCGAAGATATTTTTTGGAGATGC
>NW_013896771.1:0-261 GCF_000517525.1 Limulus polyphemus
GCTCAGATCCAAAAAGATCTAGTAGTAGGTGAAGGAGGTGGGAGCAGAACATGACCATTAAGTCATAACTCGGCAAAAAGAGGAAAATAGTCTTTTAAAAAGAGTGAAATTGCTAAATTTATTGTCTTTAAATCTAGTACAGTATATATAATGCATCGCTGATGAAGCAGATGAATGATTTATATCAGTTCCTTTTGGACTCCATGTTGGCTACACACACACACACACACACACACACACACACACACACACACACACACA
>NW_013896772.1:0-261 GCF_000517525.1 Limulus polyphemus
GAAGAACAGTTGTGTTATGTATATAGGGAATAATGGTTGTGTTATGTATACAGGGAATAATGTTTGTGTTAGGGAATAATGGTTGTGTTATGTATATAGGGAAGAACAGTTGGTTAATGTAAATAGGGAAGGATAGCTGTGTTATGTATATAGGTAATAATGGTTGTGTTATGTATATAGGGAATGGATAGTTGTGTTATGTATATAGGGAATAATAGTTGTGTTATGTATATAGGGAATAATAGTTGTGTTATGTATACA
>NW_013896773.1:0-288 GCF_000517525.1 Limulus polyphemus
AATAATGTGTTCTGTCAATAAGAAGACAGAAGATTTAACGATACTAAGTACTGTCAATAAGAAGACACAAGATTTAACGATACTGTACACTTTTAATAAGAAGACAAAAGATTTAACTATACTGAGTACTGTCAATAAGAAGACACAAGATTTAACAATACTGTGTACTCTCAATAAGATGACACACGATTTAGAAATAATGTGTACTAGCCATAAAAAGACACAAGATTTAACGATACTGTGTACTGTCAATAGAATGTATCGTTAAATCTTGTGTTTTGTTCTGTC
>NW_013896774.1:0-260 GCF_000517525.1 Limulus polyphemus
TGCTAACTGTATAAGTTCAGTGTCCTACTAAATGCTAACTGTATAAATTCAGTGTCCTACTAAATTCTAACTGTATAAGTTCAGTGTCCTACTAAATGCTAACTGTATAAGTTGTGTGTCCTACTAAATTCTAACTGTATAAGTTCAGTGTCCTACTAAATACTAACTGTATAAGTTGCGTGTCCTATTAAATGCTAACTGTATAAGTTCAGTGTCCTACTAAATGCTAACTGTATAAGTTGCGTGTCCTATTACATGCT
>NW_013896775.1:0-272 GCF_000517525.1 Limulus polyphemus
GATAAATCCTGTATCTTCTTATTGAAAGGACACAGTATTTTTAAATCTTGTGTCTTCTTATTGACAGTACACAGTATTGATAAATCCTTTGTCTTCTTATTAACAGTACATCGTATTGACAAATCCTTTATCTTCTTATTGACAAGACACAGTATTATTAAATCCTGTATCTTCTTATTGACAGGACAAAGTATTTTTAAATCTTGTGTCTTTTTATTGACAGTACACAGTATTTATAAATCCTATATCTTCTTATTGACAAGACACAGTAT
>NW_013896776.1:0-260 GCF_000517525.1 Limulus polyphemus
GGCTTCACCTGTCCCATTACGTCGATAATTGACAATACTATGTCTCTGGCTTCACCTGACCCACTACGTCGATAACTGACAATACTGTGTCTGTGGCTTCACCTGCACCACTACGTCAATAATTGACAATACTGTGTCTCTGGCTTCACCTGTCCCATTACGTCGATAATTGACAATACTGTGTCTGTGGCTTCACCTGCACCACTACGTCGATAACTGACAATACTGTGTCTGTGGCTTCACCTGCACCACTACGTCAA
>NW_013896777.1:0-307 GCF_000517525.1 Limulus polyphemus
GAAAACTTACACAAATATTGCAATAGACATGAGAGGTTTCACGTGACGTGTAAATGTCCTTATCAGTTGTTGATGAAAACTTACACACATATAGCAATAGATATGACAGGTTTCACGTGACGTGTAAATATCCTTATCAGTTGTTGATGAAATCTTACACAAATATTGCAACAGACATGAGAGGTTTCACGTGACGTGTAAATGTCCTTATCAGTTGTTGATGAAAACTTACACACATATAGCAATAGATATGACAGGTTTCACGTGACGTGTAAATATCCTTATCAGTTGTTGATGAAAACTTACA
>NW_013896778.1:0-260 GCF_000517525.1 Limulus polyphemus
AGTTATAACTGTTAACAACCCAGACTGATGAAAAGTCGTCTGCAGATGTTGGGCATTACTTGAGGAATTATTAGGCTTGTTTAGTGCATGTCCTTTTAAGCATACCCCCCCACCCCCACCCCAGTGGCACAGCGGTATGTCTGTGGACTAAGAACGCTAGAAACAGGGTTTAGATACCCGTGGTGGGCAGAGCACAGATAGCCCATTGCGTAGCTTTGTTCTTAACTTCAAACACCACCACCATCACCAACAAGTTTTCA
>NW_013896779.1:0-333 GCF_000517525.1 Limulus polyphemus
AAGCCAACATGGTAGCCGCTCTGCAGACCATGCTTCAAGACAATAACGCCTACATACAGAGCTTCAAAACCACCATGGAGACCTTGCCTCCACACTCTCCTGACTTTCAAATTGTTATCAGGGCTGATAAGTACAAGTAATTTGTTTGTTAATTGTTAAATTAATGTACTATTTATACACACAACTCGTACGAAGGACGGGTACACAGCTAGTTGATAATAAAACTTAAAGGTAACTGAGAGAGAACAGTTGAACAAAAACCAGCTAAACCTCTGTTTAAAAAACAACAAACATAACCAGAGATACCAAAGAATAAAATCATAACAAAATAAT
>NW_013896780.1:0-273 GCF_000517525.1 Limulus polyphemus
ATCAGATAGCCCATGTTGTAGCTCTCCGCATAAAACAAACAAACAATATATATTTATATTGTTAAGGTTTACCTTGATGTTTTAACTTACTATTACTGTTAGGAATTGAATATAGTTTTCTAGCTCTTTGATATTTAATATTAATTATTATGTTTTATAGACCAGCTAGTAAACAGTATATAGTGTTGTATTTATTATTGATTGTTGATACTCCACGTGTTTTGTATTAACTTCCGATCAAACCGAGCCATCTACAAAGACCAGAACTAAAAA
>NW_013896781.1:0-260 GCF_000517525.1 Limulus polyphemus
GGACTGCAGTTTCGCCTATTCAAGGCTCATCAGCACAGTTTGGGTCAGCAAATCAAAGATTCAAAACCCCATAGAAATTTTTACCAGGTTGTGCCCGACATGAGTTTACTCGGACTACATGGACTTCTAGTTCATACAATTAGGAGTATATAATACCCTAAGAGACTAATTAATACAATAACACGACAATAACAGCATTTGTCTACAGAATACACTTCATAAAAGTTATTTTCACTTTTTGATAATTTACAAGTGTATTT
>NW_013896782.1:0-260 GCF_000517525.1 Limulus polyphemus
CTGACAGTACACAGTATCGTTTAATCTTGTGGCTTGATATTGATATTGCACAGTATCATTAAATGTTATGACTTGTTATGATAGTACACAATATCGTTAAATCTTGTGTCTTCTTATTGACAGTACACATTATTGATAAATCCTTTTTCTTCTTATTGAGTGGACACAGTATTGTTAAATCCTGTATCTTCTTATTGACAGGACACAGTATTGTTAAATATTTTGTCTTCTTATTGACAGTACACAGTATTGATAAATCC
>NW_013896783.1:0-956 GCF_000517525.1 Limulus polyphemus
ACAGCATTGTTAAAACTTGTGTCTTTTTATTGACAGTACACAGTATCGTTAAATCTTTTGGCTTGTTAGTGATAGTACACATAATCGTTAAATCTTGTGGCTTGTTATTGTTAGTAAATCTTATGGCTTGTTATTGATAGTACACAGTATCGTTAAATCTTGTGTCTTCTTATTGACACTACACAGCATTGTTAAAACTTGTGTCTTTTTATTGATAATACACAGTATCGTTAAATCTTATGGCTTATTATTGATAGCTGTGTACTGTCAATAAGAAGACACATGATTTACCGATACTGTGTATTTAACAATACTATGTACTAACAAAAAGAAGACAAGATTTAACAATACTGTGTACTATCACTAACAAGCCACAAGATTTAACGATACTGTGTACTGTCAATAAAAAGACACAAGTTTTAACAATGTCTATTGTCTTTTTATTGACAGTACACAGCATTGTTAAAACCTGTGTCTTTTTATTGACAGTACACAGTATCGTTAAATCTTTTGGCTTGTTAGTGATAGTACACAGTATCGTTAAATCTTGTCTTCTTATTGATAGTACATAGGATTGTTAAATCTTGTGTCTTCTTATTGACAGTACACAGTATTGTTAAATCTTTTGGCTTGTTAGTGATAGTACACAGTATCGTTAAATCTTTTCTTCTTATTAATAGTACATAGGACAAGATTTAACAATGTCTTCTTATTGACAGTACACAGTATTCTTAAATCTCGTGTCTTCTTATTCATAGTACAGAGTATCATTAAATCTTGTGTCTTCTTATTGACAGTACACAGCATTATTAAAACTTGTGTCTTTTTATTGACAGTACACAGTATCGTTAAATCTTGTGGCTTGTTAGTGATAGTACACAGTATTGTTAAATCTTGTCTTCTTTTTGATAGTACATAGTATTGTTAAATCTTGTGTCTTCTTATTGACAGTACAC
>NW_013896784.1:0-277 GCF_000517525.1 Limulus polyphemus
GACAGTAAACAGTATCGTTAAATCTTCTGTCTTCTTATTGACAGTACATAGTATTGTTTAATATTGTTTTCTTATTGATAGCACATAGTATCGTTAAATCTTGTCTTCTTTTTGATAGTACATAATATTGTTAAATCTTGTGTCTTCTTATTGACAGTACACAGTATTGATAAATTCTGTATTATCTTCTTGATAGGACACAGTATTGTTAAATCTTCTGTCTTCTTATTGACAGGACACAGTATTGTTAAACCTTGTGTTCTTCTTATTGACAGTA
>NW_013896785.1:0-260 GCF_000517525.1 Limulus polyphemus
CCCCTCTTATATATACCCGACTACCCTATATCTAGTAAATACTAGAGCATTTGCCAAAGTACAGGATAGTTCTAGAAACGTGGCATCACTGTAGTCATGTGACTTGCTGACGCAAGAATACCATGAAATCAATAATTGACAGTTGTTAATTTGAACTGACACTGTGGAAATACCATGAAATCAATAATTGACAGTGGTTAATTTGAACTGACATTGCAAAGGTGCCATGAAATAAATAATTGACAGTGGTTAATTTGAAC
>NW_013896786.1:0-259 GCF_000517525.1 Limulus polyphemus
CACAAACTGCCTGTAATACCAAAATATTAATACTGATCTTCTGTAACACCATAATATTAATACAACACTTCTAGTACCGTGATATCAACACAAACCGCCTGTAACACCAAAATATTAATACTGATCTTCTGGTACACCATAATATTAATACAGCACTTCTAGTACCTTGATATCAACTCAAATCTCGTATCACACCCGAATATCAATAAAGACCTTCTGTAATGTTTCGATATTAATACAACCCTTCTAATGCCGTGAA
>NW_013896787.1:0-823 GCF_000517525.1 Limulus polyphemus
TACAGTATAAATACTAAACTGTGGCTGATCAATGATACAGTATAAAGACTAAACTGTAGGCTGATCAATGATACAGTATAAAGACTAAACTGGGACTGATCAATGATACAGTATAAAGACTAAACTGGGACTGATCAATGATACAGTATAAAGACTAAACTGGGACTGATCAATGATACAGTATAAATACTAAACTGGGACTGATCAATGATACAGTATAAATACTAAACTGTGGCTGATCAATGATACAGTATAAAGTTTATACTGTATCATTGATCAGCCACAGTTTAGTGACTAAACTGGGACAGTTTAGTCTTCATACTGTAACATTGATCAGCCACAGCTTAGTCTTTATACTGTATCATTGATCAGTCCCAGTTTAGTCTTTATACTGTATCATTGATCAGCCACAGTTTAGTCTTCATACTGTAACATTGATCAGTCCCAGTTTAATACTGTAACATTGATCAGTCCCAGTTTAGTCTTTATACTGTATCATTGATCAGCCACAGTTTAGTCTTTATACTGTATCATTGATCAGTCCCAGTTTAGTCTTTATACTGTATCATTGACCAGCCACGTATAAAGACTAAACTGGGACAGCCACAGGGATCAATGATACAGTATAAAGACTAAACTGGGACTGATCAATGATACAGTATAAAGACTAAACTGTGGCTGATCAATGATACAGTATAAAGACTAAAATGGGACTGATCAATGATACAGTATAAAGACTAAACTGGGACTGATCAATGATACAGTATAAATACTAAACTGTGGCTGATCAATGATACAGTATAAAGACTAAACTGGGACTGAT
>NW_013896788.1:0-260 GCF_000517525.1 Limulus polyphemus
TTCTTATACTGTAAAATTTACAGAACTAAAGATGTTTAACCCATGTATCGAATACCTCGCCAATTTTTACACTCAAATTTTGCCAACGAGCAATGTTCTTATAGTGTAAAATTTACAGAACTAAAGATGTTTAACCCATGTATCGAATACCTCGCCAATTTGTACACTCAAATTTTACCAATAAGCAATGTTCTTATAGTGTAAAATTTACAGAACTAAAGATGTTTAACCCATGTATCGAATACCTCGCCAATTTTTAC
>NW_013896789.1:0-260 GCF_000517525.1 Limulus polyphemus
TAATTCAGCTATGCAGATTTCAAAAATAATACTGATTTTTTTCTATCACATAAGGATTTTTTACAAATTGGGAAGAAAAAAAAAATTTACTTAGATCAAATTATTATTTCGTTTACCACAATGAACATTTTTTATTATTATGTTTGCTAAAAAAATACAAACAAACTGAAGAAAAAGGAAGAACATCGAGTCAAACAAACATGCATCCTCATTCATCCTGATTTTTTATTTTTTTTGTTGTGAAATCTACATCTTTTAAT
>NW_013896790.1:0-259 GCF_000517525.1 Limulus polyphemus
AAGACACAAGGAATACATAAAATCATAGTTGTAAGATTTGTTCATATTGGACAATTATTCAAGACACATGGACTAAAGGAAATCTGAGTTATAAGATCTGTTAGTACTGGAAAATGATT
Source organism: Limulus polyphemus (assembly GCF_000517525.1). Lineage (NCBI taxonomy): Eukaryota > Metazoa > Arthropoda > Merostomata > Xiphosura > Limulidae > Limulus > Limulus polyphemus. The sequence continues at coordinate 120 of NW_013896790.1, forward strand.
AAAGACACAAGGAATACAGGAAATCAGAGTTATAAGATCTTTTAGTATTGGAGAGTGATTCAAGACACAAGGAATACAGGAATTCAGAGTTATAAGATCTGTTAGTATTAGATAATGATTCAAAACACAAGGAATAATGT
>NW_013896791.1:0-261 GCF_000517525.1 Limulus polyphemus
GGGTAATGTAATTCAATAGTGTAATGCGACCTGCATGTTCTCAGAGTGATTTACAACTTTTTGTTGTATATAGTTAGGAACTAAGAGCTATATAGGATAAACGAATGTAGTTTCATGTTACAATTTGAAGTCATTCTAGAAAGAAAAAAGGGTTAATTCAGATTTATTTCGATTTTTGGTGGTTACAAGGACAGTCAAATTGACCGATCCTGTTTTGAGATAGGGTAAAGAAAATAACAGATAAACTATAAAGTTTTACTG
>NW_013896792.1:0-260 GCF_000517525.1 Limulus polyphemus
CCGTGCTCTACCAGGTTTGTGCATCCAAGGTCATGATCTCCTTTCGAAAAGACATCAGCATAATTTGCCAAAAGTTCTTTTACCTGAAGAGCCTGTGATGATGACAATGGACTATGCTCTTCTTATAGAGGTCACTCAAATATTCTGGAAATGTATGTCCTTTCTTTACAGTTGTATTCCTTGCTTTAACATTGACTGGCTCTACCTCCTGGCACACACCCAACAATGCCCCTTCCTTAAGTGTCTGCTCATATTCAGAG
>NW_013896793.1:0-260 GCF_000517525.1 Limulus polyphemus
CTTTACTTTATCATACGAATAAGAAGAAAAATCATTGATATATAACTGATGGTACACTATCGATAGTAAACAACATGTAGATTTAGCTTAAATCATTCATTTCAATTATTTCAATATCTAACCTATATAAAAGCCAGTTGAGTCACGTCACGCTTGATTTTGCTAAATAGAAGGAGCCATAAAAGCGAAAATGCATTTTCCAGAGAGAATGGTTCGATTACTATCTGTCCACTACGATTCTAGTGACGGGGTGCAAGAAA
>NW_013896794.1:0-259 GCF_000517525.1 Limulus polyphemus
CCATTTTCATTTACGAGTTATTGTATAGGTTACTTCCCTTAGCTACTTTCCATTTTCAATTCCGTGTTATTGTATAGGTTACTTCCCTTAGCGACTTTCCATCTTCAATTCCGTGTTATTGTATAGGTTATTTTAATTAACTACGTTCCACTTTTAATTACGAGTTATTGTATAGGTTACTTCCCTTAGCTACTTTCCATTTTCAATTCCGTGTTATTGTTCAGGTTATTTTAATTAACTACTTTCCATTTTCAATTCC
>NW_013896795.1:0-260 GCF_000517525.1 Limulus polyphemus
AACTATGAACTGGAAGGATACGTATACAAGTGGTTGAGTGAAATTCAGGTCACAGAAACACGACTATGAACTGGAAGGATACGTATACAAGTGGTGGAGTGTAATTCAAGTCACAGAAACACAACTATGAACTGGAAGGATACGTATACAAGTGGTGGAGTGTAATTCAAGTCACAGAAACACAACTATAAACTGGAAGGATACGTATACAAGTGGTGGAGTGTAATTCAAGACACAGAAACACAACTATGAACTGGAAA
>NW_013896796.1:0-262 GCF_000517525.1 Limulus polyphemus
ATTGATAGTACACGGTATAGTTAAATCTTGTGTCTTCATATTGACAGTACACAGCATTGTTAAAACTTGTGTCTTTTTATTGATAGTAAACAGTATCGTTAAATCATGTGTTTTCTTATTGACAGTACACAGCATTGTTAAAACTTGTGTCTTTTTATTGACAGTACACAGTATCGTTAAATCTTGTGGCTTGTTAGTGATAGTATACAGTATTATTAAATCTTGTCTTCTTTTTGATAGTACATAGTATTGTTAAATCTTG
>NW_013896797.1:0-260 GCF_000517525.1 Limulus polyphemus
TTTTCTTATTGACAGTACACAGTATCTGTAAATCTTGCGTTTTCTTACTGACAGTACAGAGTATAGTTAAATCTTGGTCTTCTTATTGACAGTACACAGTACCGTTAAATCTTGGTCTTCTTATTGACAGTACACAGTATCGTTAAATCTTGTGTCTTCTTATTGACAGTACACAGTATCGTTAAATCTTATGTCTTCTTATTGAAAAGTCACAGTATCGTTAAAATCTTGTGTCTTCTTATTGACAGTACACAGTATCG
>NW_013896798.1:0-260 GCF_000517525.1 Limulus polyphemus
AGTGAACTTTACCTCACTTTATCGTATACCGATATTGATTTGGTGAACTTTACCTCAGTTTATCGTATACCGATATTGACTTCGTGAACTTCATAAAGTTTAGTGAGAATATCAAAATATAAAAACAAAAGTGATAAATATGATACTGGAATTACATTAGTTTAAGTTTGTTATAAAAAGTTCGTTTAAAGGGCGTTTCCAGATAAATATAAGTTCATGCTTTTGATTGTTCTTAAAAGCAACTCTACACAATGGACTAT
>NW_013896799.1:0-260 GCF_000517525.1 Limulus polyphemus
TGTACACAGTATCGTTAAATCTTGTGCCTTCTTATTGACAGTACACAGTATCGTTAAATCTTGTGCCTTCTTATTGACAGTACACAGTATCGTTAAATCTTGTGTCTTCTTATTGACAGTACACAGTATCGTTAAATCTTCTGTCTTCTTATTGACAGGACATATTATTGTTAAATCTTGTGTCTTCTTATTGACAGTACACAGTATCGTTAAATCTTGTGTCTTCTTACTGACGTACACAGTACCGTTAAATCTTGTGT
>NW_013896800.1:0-260 GCF_000517525.1 Limulus polyphemus
TTGTAACTAGAGTTACACCTAAGTGTTCATGGAGTAGTTGTACCAAGTAAGGCTAAAGATGAGTTTGGTGGATATAAATTCTGTAACTAGAGTTACACCTAGGTTTTCATGAAGTAGTTGTACGAAGTAAGGCTAAAGGTGAGTATTGTGGTTATAAGTTCGGTAACTAGTGTTACACCTAGGTGTTCGTGGAGTTGTTGTACCAAATAAGGTTAACGATGAGTATGGTTATGAATTAGGTAACTAGAGTTACACCTATG
>NW_013896801.1:0-260 GCF_000517525.1 Limulus polyphemus
ATGTTTAAATGTCGTTGATATCTACTGTGGTTTAATGTTGGTCTTTGACACTAGTATGTTACTAACTGTTTAAATGTCGTTAATATCTACTGTTGTTTAAAGTTTTTCTTGATACTGGTATCTTACTACCTGTTTAAATGTCGTTAATATCTACTGTTGTTTAATGTTTTTCTTTGACACAGGTATGTTACTACCTGTTTAAATGTCGTTAATATCTACTGTTGTTAATTTTTTGCCTTTGACATTGGAATGTTACTACC
>NW_013896802.1:0-260 GCF_000517525.1 Limulus polyphemus
AACATGTATTGTTACAATTATTTAACTGGTCATGTGCAACACACCGTATAGTCTCCAACATGTATTTTTACAATTATGTAAATGGTCATGTACAACACACCGTATAGTCTCCAACATGTATTGTTACAATTATTTAACTGGTCATGTACAACACACCGTATAGTCTCCATCATGTATTGTTACAATTATTTAACTGGTAATGTACAACACACCGTATAGTCTCCAACATGTATTGTTACAATTATTTAACTGGTCATGTG
>NW_013896803.1:0-260 GCF_000517525.1 Limulus polyphemus
AAAAGTAGTACACTTTTCTTTCTACCCCCAAATAACGAGTGAGCTGGTTGTAGTTCCAGCCTTCTAAACGTAGTAAACTTTTCTTTCTGCCCCTAAATAACGAGTTAGCTGCTTGTAGTTCCAACCTTCTAAAAGTAGTACACTTTTCTTTTTGCTCCCAAATAACCAGTTAGTTGCTTGTAGTTCCAACCTACTAAAAGTAGTACACTTTTCTTTCTACCCCCAAATAACGAGTGAGCTGGTTGTAGTTCCAGCCTTCT
>NW_013896804.1:0-260 GCF_000517525.1 Limulus polyphemus
GTTTACTGATGAAACCTTTTCTAATCCTAATAGTTACACTAATAGTTTCTATGTTTACTGATGAAACCTTTTCCAATCCAAATAGTTACACTAATAGTTTCTATGTTTACTGATGAAACCTTTTCCAATCCAAATAGTTACACTAATAGTTTCTATGTTTACTGATGAAACCTTTTCCAATCCAAATAGTTACACTAATAGTTTCTATATCTACTGATGAAACCTTTTCTAATCCTAATAGTTACACTAATAGTTTCTAT
>NW_013896805.1:0-259 GCF_000517525.1 Limulus polyphemus
GAGGGTCCTTAAATTGATGATTCTTCACCAAATTTGTTATGTAGGTACACTTTAACGTTGCCTAGTAATATGCAGAGTTTTACCTATCCTACTGTTTGTTTTAAAGGAGTTATGGAACGTTTTGCGTTTTGTACCAGTACTTCGTTCCATTTGGACGGATCATCTCCAAATTTTGTATGAACGTTCGTTGCATACTTGCGTATTTACATGCAAAATTCTAGCCTTTTATTATATTTTTTGCGACTTTTGTGGTCATTTT
>NW_013896806.1:0-234 GCF_000517525.1 Limulus polyphemus
TGTTCATGGAGTAGTTCTACCAAGTTAGGCTAAAGAAGAGTATGTTGGTTATAAATTCAGTAACTAGAGTTACTCCTAGGTTATCCGTGGAGTAGTTGTACCAAGAAAGGCTAAAGATGAGTATGGTGGTTACAAATTCGGTAACTAGAGTTACACCTAGGTGTTCGTGGAGTAGTTGTACCAAGTAAGGCTAAAGACGAGAATGTTGGCTATAAATTCAGTAACTATAGTTAT
>NW_013896807.1:0-260 GCF_000517525.1 Limulus polyphemus
CCTCGAACACCTAGCTGTAACTCTAGTTACCGAATCTGTAACCACCATATTCATCTTTAGCCTTACTTGGTACAACTACTCCATGAATACCTAGGTGTAACTCTAGTTTCAGAATTTATAACCACCATATTCATCTTTAGTCTTACTTGGTACAACTACTCCATGAACTCCAAGTGTAGCTCTAGTTTCCGAATTTATAACCACAATACTCATCTTTAGCCTTACTAGGTACAAGTACTCCATGAACACCTTGGTGTAAC
>NW_013896808.1:0-260 GCF_000517525.1 Limulus polyphemus
TTTTATAGAAAGCTCTTTAAGAATTACAAAATTCTAAAGTAAATTAGGCGGATTAAAAATTTGCTTTTGAAGTGTAATTGTGTACCAGAATGCTTTAATCAGGAAATTACAAGTTGTTATAATAAATTTACATAGGAACTCTTGCAGGGAAGATTTATTATACAAAAGTACAAGATTTACACTATATGTTACACTGTATGTTTGTTTGTTATGAATTTCGCGCAAAGCTACACGAGGGTTATCTGCGCCAGCGTCCCTAA
>NW_013896809.1:0-300 GCF_000517525.1 Limulus polyphemus
CTGCAGTCACACGGTATTGTTGAAGTTAACGTTCGTTCGTTACAGTGTTGTTTTAGCGCGAGTATTGAGATTAAGTGTATCGCAGAGTTATATTCGGAAAGAATAAATCAGTTTTATTAAAAAAGGACTTGTATCGCTTAAGTTTCGTCGGAACGAAGTTACGGAAAATCAATTAACACACGGAGACGTAACAGACCTATGTTTATCAGCAAGTATTTACAAAGCGACATATAGTTAGCGAGCTTCTTCATGTTAGACCCTGTTTATCAGCAAGTATTTTACAAAGCGACATATAGTTAG
>NW_013896810.1:0-335 GCF_000517525.1 Limulus polyphemus
TGTAGAAGTCGTCTACTTTGTGGACAATGTTAAAACTACACAAGACTGTATATCAACACGGGTGTAGAAGTCGTGTACTTTGTGGACAGTGTTAAAACTACACAATACTGTATATCAACACAGGTGTAGAAGTCGTCTACTTTGTGGACAGTGTTAAAACTACACAAGACGTATATCAACTCACGTGTAGAAGTCGTGTACTTTGTGGACAGTGTTAAAACTACACAAGACTATATATAAACACACGTGTAGAAGTCGTGTACTTTGTGGACAATGTTAAAACTACACAAGACTGTATATCAACACGGGTGTAGAAGTCGTGTACTTTGTGGAAC
>NW_013896811.1:0-201 GCF_000517525.1 Limulus polyphemus
GACCAACAATACTGTTGTTTAAGATATTAACGACATTTAAACAGGTAGTTACATAACAGTGTCAAATACCAACATTAAACAACAGTATATATTAACAACATTTAAACAGGTAGTAACATGCAAGTGTCAAAGACCAACATTAAACAAATGTAGATATTAACGACATTTAAACAGGTAGTAACATACCATTGTCAAAGACCA
>NW_013896812.1:0-283 GCF_000517525.1 Limulus polyphemus
GGGGTGTGATTATCTTAAGATAAAGCTGTACTTATAGGGGTGTGATTATCTTAAGATAAGCTGTACTTATAGGGGTGTGATTATCTTAAGATAAACTGTACTTATAGGGGTGTAATTATCTTAAGATAAACTGTACTTATAGGGGTGTAATTATCTTAAGATAAACTGTACTTATAGAGGTTTAATAGTCTTAAGATAAACTGTACTTATAGAGGTTTAATAGTCTTAAGATAAACTGTACTTATAGAGGTTTAATTATCTTAAGATAAACTGTACTTATAGG
>NW_013896813.1:0-358 GCF_000517525.1 Limulus polyphemus
ACAGAAGTTTAAAGCAGTTTGTCGCTAATTTTCCCTATATAACGTGGCTGAAACAAAATAGCAGTATATTTGAAAAAGACAAAACACAACGTACAATTTTCCAATACGAATATGCGTTGTTTGTTTTCGCAAGGTCTCTTTTTTGTTTTTACGAGGAACCAGAGTAAGCGTAAAACATTTAGTAGCCTTGATTACTTGTTTATTTATTAATCTTGGGCCAAACATGGTCGCCCTTTCAGCCGTGGGGGCGTTATAATGTGAACGGTCAATCCCACTATTCGTTGGTAAAAGAGTAGCCCAAGAGTTGGCGGTGGGTGATGATGACTAGCTGCCTTCCCTCTAGTCTTACACTGCTAAA
>NW_013896814.1:0-371 GCF_000517525.1 Limulus polyphemus
CTAGACAGTTCCCTGACTTTGGTGCTCTGTTAACTACTAGACAGTTCCCTGACTTTGGTGCTCTGATAACTACAAGACTGTTCCCTGACTTTGGTGCTTTGTTAACTACTAGACAGTTCCCTGACTTTGGTGCTTTGTTAACTACTAGACAGTTCCCTGACTTTGGTGCTTTGTTAACTACTAGACTGTTCCCTGACTTTGGTGCACTGTTAACTACTAGACAGTTCCCTGACTTTGGTGCTCTGATAACTACTAGACAGTTCCCTGACTTTGGTGCTCTGTTAACTACTAGACTGTTCCCTGACTTTGGTGCTCTGTTAACTACTAGACTGTTCCCTGACTTTGGTGCTCTGTTAACTACTAGACAGTCC
>NW_013896815.1:0-259 GCF_000517525.1 Limulus polyphemus
TTTTGTGTTCTGTTATAGCTTCATATCTGTGTTCGAACACGTTTGTGTAATGTTATAGCTTCATATCTGTATTTGAACACTTTTGTGTACTGTTATAGCTTCATATCTGTGTTCGAACACGTTTGTGTAATGTTATAGCTTCATATCTGTATTTGAACACTTTTGTGTAGTATTAAACCTTCATCTCTCTATTGGTATAGTTTTGTGTTGTATTGTAACTTCATCTATGTGTTGGAACACTATTGTGTAGTATTATAGC
>NW_013896816.1:0-260 GCF_000517525.1 Limulus polyphemus
GCCAGCCCAAGACATACAACATTATAATCCGAAGTGGCCCACTTTATATCCAGCCTGAAGAAGTTCTTCAAGAACTCAGCTCTCAAGGTATAACAGCAACGAAAGCCGAACGAATCAATTCTGGCAGAACAGGTCAGGATATCCCACTTGTAATACTTCCACTCATCTCGGAGAAAGATGCAACCGAGCTGATCAAAAGTGGTATCAATCTATTGTACGTCCACCACCCAGTTGAATCAGCAAAAGCCATGCAACCTCCT
>NW_013896817.1:0-260 GCF_000517525.1 Limulus polyphemus
AGTATTAGGTTTACGTTTGAATTCAAATTCGACGACGAGGAACCCACTTTGAGACGAACAATGCTTGGAGACGGCTTTAATGGGTAACTAAGAAAAACTTTAATACAAGTTTAACATAACAGCAAATGTACAACGTTTCGACAAGGTTTTGTCTTCATCAGGTACAAGTAGTTTACACTGACACAGACATAATATATAAACTTATATTAAAATTTTTCTTCATTACCCATTCAATCCGTCTCCAAGCATCATTATGTTTG
>NW_013896818.1:0-316 GCF_000517525.1 Limulus polyphemus
TTTTCCAGTACATGGGTAACATACACGAACACGTTGGTTGTACTATACTTTACCAGTACATGGGTAACATACACTAACACGTTGGTTGTACCATACTTTTCCAGTACATGGGTAACATACACGAACACGTTGGTTGTACTATACTTTACCAGTACATGGGTAACATACACTAACACGGTGGTTGTACCATACTTTACCAGTACATGGGTAACATACACTAACACGGTGGTTGTACCATACTTTACCAGTACATGGGTAGCGTTACCCATGTACTGGTAAAGTATGGTACAACCACCGTGTTAGTGTATAATACACT
>NW_013896819.1:0-260 GCF_000517525.1 Limulus polyphemus
AAGTAGGTACGTCATGGCATTGCATGTAGTGCACTCTATTGGGACAGGCTACTAACATTTTAAGTAGGTACGTCATGGCATTGCATGTAGTGCACTCTATTGGGATGGGCTACTAACATTTTAAGTAGGTACGTCATGGCATTGCATGTGGTGAACTCTATTGGGACGGGCTACTAACATTTTAAGTAGGTACGTCATGGCATTGCATGTAGTGCACTCTATTGGATGGGCTACTAACATTTTAAGTAGGTACGTCATGG
>NW_013896820.1:0-259 GCF_000517525.1 Limulus polyphemus
ATGGAATTAAAGTTAAAAACACGTTCATAATGTACATGATAAATATAGTAATGATGGAATTAAAGTTAAAAACACGTTCATAATGTACATGATAAATATAGTAATGATGGAATTAAAGTTAAAAACACGTTCATAATGTACATAATAAATATAGTAATGATGGAATTAAAGTTAAAAACACGTTCATAACGTACATAATAAATATAGTAATGATGGAATTAAAGTTAAAAACACGTTCACAATGTACATGATAAATATA
>NW_013896821.1:0-260 GCF_000517525.1 Limulus polyphemus
TGATAGTTTATGGTAAATGTATGAGGTTCATGCTGCTAACCTCACGATTTATTCGGAACAATAAACAAACGTATGGCTGCAATGAAACATAAACTTGAAATAAAAATACATTTATGGAAGAAAATTAAAATGTTTTTTTATGTACATATATAAAACATGAAATCCTAGTTAAATATAAAAATACTCATTTATTGTTTAGGTTTACTTACAAATATTATTTTTGGATCTTTTATATTACTTGAAACCATAAGGAGAGTACA
>NW_013896822.1:0-282 GCF_000517525.1 Limulus polyphemus
GGTTACTTGTTTAACAATGTTAACAATGCTTCGGTTACTTGTTTAACAATGTTAACAATGCTTCGGTTACTTGTTTAACAATGTAAACCATGCTTCTGTCACTTGTTTAACAATGTTAACAATGCTTCGGTTACTTGTTTAACAATGTTAACAATGCTTCGGTTACTTGTTTAACAATGTTAACAATGCTTCTGTCACTTGTTTAACAATGTTAACTATGCTTCTGTCACTTGTTTAACAATGTTAACGATGCTTCTGTCACTTGTTTAACAATGTTAACTA
>NW_013896823.1:0-364 GCF_000517525.1 Limulus polyphemus
ATCCATATTCCATAATTATAATGTTGTGTTACCTGGAATGGTTAATTTTCAGGAAAAAACGTCTTCCATTGTGATGATTGGAGTACTGTTGCGTGAGCATGCTTTGTTAGTGTTACAGTGTAGTGTGTACTTGCTCAGTATTTTCACATTTCTATGTGATTTACGGTGCATTGTTCATAGCCAATGTCACTCGCAGTTATATAATATAAGTAGTGTCTCAACTGTTACTGTGCCTGTAGTATCCTGGCCGGCCTGATGAGGCCTTGGTATTGTACGAAAGGCATCCCAGTGCCGAAATATCAACCACACCACATCTGCTATATACGTATAACTATATATAATGAAGTTTCCCTCGTAGGTTATT
>NW_013896824.1:0-260 GCF_000517525.1 Limulus polyphemus
TAGTAGGAATGGGGTGGATACACCATACATGCAATACAAACTATTTACTCATATAGACCTTTAACAATTAAATAATAAATATTCAAGAGTATTTGGGGGACAACGTTAGATGTTAAACAAACCACATACAAAATTACAAGTCATAGAATCACTTGAGAAAGTCAACAGAGCAGATACAAATACTTCACAAAACCACAAATTTCTCAATCTCACTAACTGACTGACATTGTTGAACGCTTCTAGCTGTGTAACAAACAGAC
>NW_013896825.1:0-260 GCF_000517525.1 Limulus polyphemus
GTTGATAAATCCTTTATCTTCTTATTGACAGGACAGAGTATTATTAACTTATGTGTCTTCTTATTGACAGTACACAGTATTGATAAATCCTGTATCTTCTTATTGACAGGACACAGTATTAATAAATCCTGTATCTTCTTATTGACAGGACACAGTATTGTTAAATCTTGTGTCTTCTTTTTGACAGTACACAGTATTGATAAATCCTGTATCTTCTTATTGACAGGACACAGTATTGTTAAATCTTGTGTCTTCTTTTT
>NW_013896826.1:0-323 GCF_000517525.1 Limulus polyphemus
TAACGGTAAAGAATAGAGAGAGTTTAGTTTGATAATAACGGTAAAGATATATAGAGAGAGTTTAGTTTGATAATAACGGTAAAGATATATAGAGAGAGTTTAGTTTGATAATAACGGTAAAGATACGGAGAGAGTTTAGTTTGATAATAACGGTAAAGATACAGAGAGAGTTTAGTTTGATAATAACGGTAAAGATACAGAGAGAGTTTAGTTTGATAATAACGGTAAAGATACGAAGAGAGTTTAGTTTGATAATAACGGTAAAGATACAGAGAGAGTTTAGTTTGATAATAACGGTAAAGATACAGAGAGAGTTTAGTTTG
>NW_013896827.1:0-549 GCF_000517525.1 Limulus polyphemus
AACGATACTGTGTACTTTCATTAAGAATACACTAGATTTAACGATACTGTGTATTGTCAATAAGAAGACACAAGATTTAACTATACTGTGTACTGTCCATAAGAAGACCCAAGATTTAACAATACTGTGTACTGTCAATAAGAAGACACAAGATTTAACGATACTGTGTTCTGTCAATAAGAACACACAAGATTTAACGATACTGTGTACTGTCAATAAAAAGACCTAAGATTTAACAATACTTGCAGTACACAGTATCGTAAAATTCAGTAAGAAAACGTTAAATCTTGTGATACTCTGTACTGTCAATAAGAAGACACAAGATTTAATGATACTCTGTACTGTCAATAAGAAGACACAATATTGAACGGTAATGTGTACTGTCAGTAAGAAAACACAAGATTTAACGATACTGTGTACTGTCAATAAGAAGACACAAGATTTAACGATACTGTGTACTTTAATAAGAAGACACAATATTTAACAAAACTGTGAACTGTCAATAAGTAAACACGACGATTTAACAATACTGTGTACTATCAATAAAAG
>NW_013896828.1:0-260 GCF_000517525.1 Limulus polyphemus
TGTTTTTATTTCACACAAAATGGAAGTGTTTCTATTTCACACAAAACGGAAATGTTTCTATTTCACACAAAACGGAAGTGTTTTTATTTTACACAAAATGGAAGTGTTTCTATTTCACACAAAACGGAAGTGTTTTTATTTTACACAAAACGGAAGTGTTTTTATTTTACACAAAACGGAAGTGTTTTTATTTCATACACAACGGAAGTGTTTTTATTTCATACACAACGGAAGTGTCTTTATTTCATACACAACGGAAG
>NW_013896829.1:0-260 GCF_000517525.1 Limulus polyphemus
CTTTAATACGGGGTTCGTGCCATCCCTACATAGAGAGTGCTAGCGCATTCTCCGATTAATAATTAGCTTTCGTTTTGCATTTACTTTATTCCACTGCCATTCTTGTGCTCTTTTATGATTGTCCCTACATTTCGGTAAATCACTAATGAACATTGTCGTTTTTATATACTTGTTTGTCGTAGCTAACAGTTATTGTTTTTATATACAGAAATATAGGTGTGTTTATTACGCCCTACCACTCCAAATACTGTTAAAAAGCT
>NW_013896830.1:0-261 GCF_000517525.1 Limulus polyphemus
TAAAAGAGCAAGAAAAGAAACAAGAAGAGAGACAACAGCAGCTGCAAGAAAACCTGCAACAGTGGCAGCTCGAACAGCAAAATAAACAAGAAAAAAGATTACAGCAGTTGTTGGAGGAAAAAGAAAAGAAACAAGAAGAACGAGAAGAGAAATTACAGCAGTGGTTGGAGGAAAAAAGAAAAGAAACAAGAAGAAAGACAACAGCTGTTACAAGAAAACCTACAACAATGGCAGCTCGAACAGCAAAGTAAACAAAAGAGA
>NW_013896831.1:0-260 GCF_000517525.1 Limulus polyphemus
AGTTTATATACATAGGAAACAACGGTATTCATATTTTTAACACAGGAAGAAACAATTTCCAGCGAACTAATTATTGTGTACGAAACGTCAAGACAATCGTGTAGTAAAGAACTTGGTGGACCAGTTTCGAAAGATTTGGACAATACAACAATAATAGATAACGAAAAATTATGTGAATTATTGGAAGAAGATTCAGCCAATGTGAACGTTGATGACCAACAACCGTACAGTAATGGTCCAGTTGAACTTCATGTGTCACC
>NW_013896832.1:0-260 GCF_000517525.1 Limulus polyphemus
CAAACAAGTAAATGATTTTCACTCTTTACATCAAGAAACAAGTAATTGATTTTCACTTTTTACATCAAGAAACAAGTAAATGATTTTCACTCCCTACAACAAGAAAATGGTAAATGATTTCCACTCTCTACATCAAGAAACAAGTAAATGATTTTCACTCACAACTTTAACAAACGCGTTAATGATTTTCACTTTCTACATCAAGAAACAAGTAAATTATTTTCACTTCCTATATTAAGAAACAAGCTAATGATTTTCAC
>NW_013896833.1:0-260 GCF_000517525.1 Limulus polyphemus
TTAGAGTGAAAGAATGTCTGTCATTCTTGTGTACTGTTGATAGTCAACTGTCTGTCATTCTTGTGTACTGTTGGTAGTCAACTGTCTGTCATTCTTGTCTACTGTTGGTAGTCAACTGTCTGTCATTCTTGTGTACTGTTGGTAGTCAACTGTCTGTCATTCTTGTCTACTGTTGATAGTCAACTGTCTGTCATTCTCGTGTACCGTTGATAGTTAACTGTCTGTCATTCTTGTGTACTGTTGATAGTCAACTGTCTGTC
>NW_013896834.1:0-260 GCF_000517525.1 Limulus polyphemus
CTCCGAGTAACTCATTTTTTCTTGTGATTAGGTAATATCTTCTACAGTAGCCCCGAGTAACTCAGCTTTACTCTTGATTAGGTAATATCTTATTAAGTAGCCCCGAGTAACACAGCTTTACTCTTGATTAGGTAATATCTTATACAGTAGCCCAGAGTAACTCAGTTTTACTCTTGATTAGGCAATATCTTATACAGTTGGGCCGCATAACTCAGTTTTACTGTTGATTAGGTAATATCTTATACAGTAGCCCCGAGTAG
>NW_013896835.1:0-387 GCF_000517525.1 Limulus polyphemus
TGTGCCCATCAGCTAACACTAACAACGATTCCTGATATGTGCCCATCAGCTAACACTAACAACAGTTCCTGGTATGTGCCCATCAGCTAACACTAACAACGATTCCTGGTATGTGCCCATCAGCTAACACTAACAACGATTCCTGGTATGTGCCCATCAGCTAACACTAACAACGATTCCTGGTATGTGCCCATCAGCTAACACTAACAACAGTTCCTGGTATGTGACCATCAGCTAACACTAACAACGATTCCTGATATGTTGTCAGTGTTAGCTGATGGTCACATACCAGGAACTGTTGTCAGTGTTAGCTGATGGTCACATACCAGGAATCGTTGTTAGTGTTAGCTGATAAGTTCCTGGTATGTGACCATCAGCTAACACTAA
>NW_013896836.1:0-260 GCF_000517525.1 Limulus polyphemus
CTGTAAGACAGGTTCAGCATTGTTTCGGTTCTTGTTATAAGACAGGTTCAGCATTGTTTCGATTCTTATCACAAGACAGTTTCAGCATTGTTTCGGTTCTTATTATAAGACATGTTCAGCATTGTTTCGGTTCTTATTCTAAGACAGGTTCAGCATTGTTTCGGTTCTTATTATAAGACAGGTTCAGAATTGTTTCGGTTCTTATTATAAGACAGGTTCAGCATTGTTTCGGTTCTTATTCTAAGACAGGTTCAGCATTG
>NW_013896837.1:0-296 GCF_000517525.1 Limulus polyphemus
AAGACACAAGATTTAACGATACTGTGTACTGTCAATAAGTAGACACAAGATTTAACGATACTGTGTTCTGTCAATAAGAAGACACAATATTCAACGATAATGTGTACTCTCAATAAGAAAACACAAGATTTAACTATACTGTGTACTGTCAATAAGAAGACATAAGATTTAACGATACTGTGTACTGTCAATAAGTAGACACAAGATTTAACGATACTGTGTACTGTCAATAAGTAGACACAAGATTTAACGATACTGTTTACTGTCAATCAGAAGACACAATATTTCAACGATAA
>NW_013896838.1:0-260 GCF_000517525.1 Limulus polyphemus
GTTAAAACAGATGATTTACTCACTACAACAGAAGTGGTCGTAACTGATAAAGAAACAAGTGATGATGGAGTAACAACAAAAGTTCCAGACACTACACAGGAAGAGACTGTAACAGAGAAAAATGAGACAGAAGTCGATGTTAAAACAGATGCTTTACTCACTACAACAGAATTGGTCGTAACTGATAAAGAAACAAGTGATGATGGAGTGACAACAAAGGCTACGGGTGTTGCACCAGAAGAGACTGTAACAGAGAAAAA
>NW_013896839.1:0-569 GCF_000517525.1 Limulus polyphemus
TCAACCTGTTAAACTAGGCTGGGTATCAACCTGATAAACTATGCTGGTTATCAACCTGATAAACTCAGCATTCAGCTTGATATCAACTATGGTGGGTATCAAGCTGATAAACTATGCTGGGTATCAAGCTGATAAACTATGCTGGGTATCAAGCTGATAAACTATGCTGGTTATCAAGCTGATAAACTATGCTGGTCAGCTTGATAAGTTTATCAGGTTGATAACCAGCATAGTTTATGCTTGATACCCAGCCTGATAAACTAAACATAGTTTATCAGGTTGGTAACCAGTATATTCTTGTTGATAGCTGATAAACTATGGTGGGGGGAATAACTTATATCATACAAGAATGTTTTAGCTGTAATAGCATTTTTACATGAATGATAACGAGTTCCTAACGGCACATTATTCAGTTGTTATTACTCTTCACTTAAGCAATCTTAAGCTTGTCCTTTGAAATCACGATAAATTAGAATATGTTGCTAAGCGTTTTGACATACGTTTCTATAACTCAAATGTATATAAAATAATAACCTAAAGAATATTACACATTGAAGCTATGTATATAT
>NW_013896840.1:0-260 GCF_000517525.1 Limulus polyphemus
GTACACAGTATCGTTAAATCTTGTGTCTTCTTATTGACAGTACACAGTATAGTTAAATCTTGTGTCTTCTTATTGACAGTACACAGTACCGTTAAATCTTATGTCTTCTTATTGAAAGTACACAGTATTGTTAAATCTTGTGTCTTCTTATTGACAGTACTCAGTATCGTTAAATCTTGTGTCTTTTTATTGATAGTACACAGTATTGTTAAATCGTGTGTCTTCTTATTGACAGTACACAGTTTTGTTAAATCTTGTTT
>NW_013896841.1:0-260 GCF_000517525.1 Limulus polyphemus
TTGAGAATCAATGTGTATCAAGTTTTGGTTGAAGAAAGGCTAGCAGTGATGCTGACTTGTGATTATTGGGAATCAATGTGCATCAAGTTTTGGTTGAAAAAAGACTAGCAGTGATGCTGACTTGTGATTATTGGGAATCAATGTGTATCAGGTTCTTTGGTTGAAGAAAGACTTGTAGTGATGCTGACTTGTGATTGTTAGCAAGTAATGTGCATGAAGTTTTTGGTTGAAAAAAGACTAGCAGTGATGCTGACTTGTAA
>NW_013896842.1:0-260 GCF_000517525.1 Limulus polyphemus
GTTTCTAAAGTTCTAAGATACACCAATAACAGTGCTTTGTTTCTAAAGTTCTATAAAAGATACACCAATAACAGTGCTTTGTTTCTAAAGTTCTATAAAAGATACACCAATAACAGTGCTTTGTTTCTAATGTTCTATAAAAGATACACCAATAACAGTGCTTTGTTTCTAAAGTTCTAAGATACACCAATAACAGCACTTTGTTTCTAATGTTCTATAAAAGATACACCAATAACAGTGCTTTGTTTCTAAAGTTCTAT
>NW_013896843.1:0-260 GCF_000517525.1 Limulus polyphemus
ACAATCAGTATTGATACCGATAGTACAGAATTAATGTTGTCTTTGTTAATACACAACCAGTATTGATACGGATAGTACAAAATCAATGTTGTCTCTGTTAATACACAACCAGTATTGATACCGATAGTACACAAGTAATGTTGTCTCTGTTAATACACAACCAGTATTGATACCGATAGTACACAATTAATGTTGTCTCTGTGAATACACAACCAGTATTGATACGGATAGTACACAATTAATGTTGTCTTTGTTAATAT
>NW_013896844.1:0-307 GCF_000517525.1 Limulus polyphemus
TAGGAATTTTTGTTATACATGAGAACAACAAGGGTCGAAACATCGTTGAGGGATTTTTGTTATAAAGGAGAACAACAAGGGTCGAAAAATCATTGAGGGATTTTTGTCATAAAGGAGAACAACAAGGGTCGAAACATCATTGAGGGATTTTTGTTATAAAGGAGAAAACAAGGGTCGACAAGTCATGGAGGGATTTTTGTTATACATGAGAACAATAAGGGTTGACAATTCATGGAGGGATTTTTGTTATAAAGGAGAACGACAAGGGTCGAAATATCATTGAGGGATTTTTGTTATAAAGGAGAAC
>NW_013896845.1:0-260 GCF_000517525.1 Limulus polyphemus
CTCTAGATTATTAGTTTTAGTTTTACGATTTTTGTTGTCGTTTTATGTTACTCTTTTTATGGCTTCTTGAAATCGTATGTGTACTGCACTGAAGCTTTTTGTTACCGATTGTTTCTCGATTTCTTGTTACCAGAGGGTCCTGAATTGATTGTTCTTAACCAAATTTGTTATGTAGGTACACTCTATCGTTGCGCAGTTATATGCAGAGTTTCACCTTTCTACTATTCGTTTTAAGGAAGTTATGGAAGGTTTAGCGTTTT
>NW_013896846.1:0-449 GCF_000517525.1 Limulus polyphemus
AAACCTAACCCAACCCAACCCAACCCAACCAAACCCAACCTAAACCTAACCTAAACCTAACCTAAACCTAACCTAAACCTAACCCAACCCAACCCAACCCAACCTTTATTTGACTAGTTTCATTCGTTAACCAACTACTTTAAAAGTGCTAAGCCTAAAAGTGCTAAGCCTAAAAGTGCTAAGCCTAAAAGTGCTAAGCCTTTTTCCATCTAGTACATTAGTTGCGTGTTACTTCTCTTTGCTCTAATAATATTCTAGTTTTATTCCAATTACATGTATAACAAGTTTCGTCATACCGAGGTTGTGTTTAACATTACTGTCCATGGTACTAAATGATAATTTCAAATTAACTCACACGGGTATTGTTTTAAAATATTTTATTTATTTCACACTCGATTTCTTTGTACATTTTTGATAGGTGGAATTGTTATTTTCTTTATAAACCTTAA
>NW_013896847.1:0-260 GCF_000517525.1 Limulus polyphemus
ACAGACATATTACTGATATCAGAAACAGATATGTTACTGATGTCAGAACCAAATATATTATTAATCTAAGAAACAGACATAGAACTAATGTCGGAAACAGACATATTGCTAATGTCAGAAACAGACATATTACTGATATCAGAAACAGACATATTACTAATGTCAGAAACAGACATATTACTGATATCAGAAACAGACATATTACTAATGTCAGAAACAGACATATCACTGATATCAGAAACAGACACATTACTGATATC
>NW_013896848.1:0-292 GCF_000517525.1 Limulus polyphemus
AATTTATAACCACCATACTCATCTTTAGCGTTATTTGGTACAACAACTCCACGATCAACTAGTTGTAACTCTAGTTACCGTATTTGTAACCACCATACTCATCTATAGCGTTATTTGGTACAACAACTCCACGAATACATAGGTGTAACTCTAGTTACCGAATTTATGACCACCATATTCATCTTTAGCCTTACCTGGTACAACTACTCCACGAATACCTACGTGTAACAATAGTTACATAATTTATAACCACCATACTTATGGTTAGTTTTACTTTGTACGACAACTCCAC
>NW_013896849.1:0-260 GCF_000517525.1 Limulus polyphemus
GATTTGAAGCCAATAATTGATTTTCTAAAAATAAGTGCTTTGCGCCATGCTTGGAAGAAGGTGTCTAGTCTAAGCCCTGTGACAAAGATCTATTGGGCACAATGGGACCAGTTGAGGCTTGAAGATGGTATTCTTCTCCGGAGATGGGAAACTGCAGATGGAAAAGTGACGACCTGGCAAACGGTTATACCAAGGAAGTTACGGGAAGTTATGTTGCGTCAATCCCACGATACTGTAACAGGAGGACATCTCGGAGTTAA
>NW_013896850.1:0-260 GCF_000517525.1 Limulus polyphemus
ATCTCTTCTATATCAAATACACTTTTTATGTCTTTCTGTTTCTTATAGTTTCATTTGTAAGTAATCTACTCCATTATTCTATAACTGATTAAGTTACATCCATATGTTGTAGCTATAATTGTGAAAACATTCTGAAATTTTTGCAAAACATTTTCACAGGAAGCAAACAGAAAAATAATCTGTCTTAAGAAACATGTTCCGTCTTTGTTTTAAATAACATTATATATATATTTTCTAAACTGTCAACCATATATACTTTC
>NW_013896851.1:0-484 GCF_000517525.1 Limulus polyphemus
TATGTTTCTTGCTCTTGAATGTTTCAGATTTCGACAGTTTTAAACATTATAAAAACAAGTTAGTTCAGTCAATTAGTGAGACAGACATTTATTTAACTTTATTTTTGTTCATGATAACAAACTTGATTCAAAGTTCAACATAAAATCTGCTAAAATATAGGTTGTTTTCTCTTTTCCAATAGAGATATGTATGAGATTTTTACAAGTGAATATTAAACCATGAGTTACGTTACGCTGCTTTATCTGTAAAGTTTAAAAATGTCTGTGACAATAAAACGACTCCTTATAGAAATGTACTAGTGAAGCAAATCATAAAAAATACAAGGAACCGAGATGTTGAAATACAGTAAAAGCGAAACACACTTTTTTCCTTGAATAACAACACTTGATTCTGACCTATCTTACCTATGAATGAAAGAGTCGCTGTTACACAAAATGTAGCAAACCATCCTAAAGAAGAAATGATACGATGGAGGACTAAAGG
>NW_013896852.1:0-260 GCF_000517525.1 Limulus polyphemus
GAATTTATAACCAACCTATTCGTCTTTAGCATTACTAGGTAAACTACTCCATGAACACCTAGGTGTAACTCTAGTTACCGAAGTTCTAACCACCATACTCATCTTTAGAGTTATTTGGTACAACAACTCCACGAATACCTAGGTGTAACTCTAGTTACCGAATTTGTAACCACCATACTCATCTTTAGCTTTACTTGGTACAAGTACTCCATGAACACCTAGGTGTAACTCTAGTTACAGTATTTATAACCACCATTCTC
>NW_013896853.1:0-344 GCF_000517525.1 Limulus polyphemus
CCACGGTATACCATTATGAGTCCGTATGTTCTATGGTTTGTGTTTAGGTTTAACATAGCTTGGTGTTGATCGTCTGTACTGACATGCCATGGTATACCATTATGAGTCAGTATGTTCTATGGTTTGTGTTTAGGTTTAACATAAGTTGGTGTTGATAGTCTGTACTGACATACCATGGTATACCATTATGAGTCAGTATGTTCTATGGTTTGTGTTTAGGTTTAAAATAGGTTGGTTTTGATCGTCTGTACTGAGCTACCATGGTATACCATTATGAGTCAGTATGTTCTATGGGTTGTGTTTATATGTGACATAGGTTGGTGTTGATCGTCTGTACTGACATG
>NW_013896854.1:0-659 GCF_000517525.1 Limulus polyphemus
AGTTACTCGGAGGCCACTGTATAATATATTACCTAATCAAGAGTAAAGCTGAGTTACTCGGGGGCTACTGTATAAGATATTACCTAACCAAAATTAAAGCTGATTAATCGGGGGCTACTGTATAAGATATGACCTAATCAAGAGTAAAACTTAGTTACTCGGGGTTACTGTATAAGATATTACCTAATGAAGAGTAAAACTGAGTGACTCGAGGATATTGTATCAGTTATTATCTAATCAAGAGTAAAGCTGAGTTACTCGAGGATATTGTATCAGGTAATATCTTATACAGTAGCCCCGAGTAACTCAGTTTTACTCTTGATTAGGTAATATCTTATAGAGTAACTCCGAGTAACTTAGCTTTACTCTTGATTAGGTAATATCTTATACATTAGCTTCCGAGTAACTCAGCTTTACTCTTGATTAGGTATTATCTTATACAGTAGCAGAGAGTAACTCAGTTTTACTCTTGATTAGGTAATATCTTAAACAGTAGCCCCGAGTAACTCAGCTTTACTCTTGATTAGATAATAACTAATCAAGAGTAAACCTGAGTTACTCTGTGCTACTGTATAAGATATTACTTAATCAAGAGTAAAGCTGAGTTACTCGGAGCTACTGAATAAGATATTACCTAATCAAGATTAAAACTGAGTTAC
>NW_013896855.1:0-378 GCF_000517525.1 Limulus polyphemus
TAAGATATTACCTAATTTATACAGTAACCCCGAGTAACTCGGCTTTACTCTTGGATATTTCCTAATCAAGAGTAAAACTGAGTTACTCGGGAGATACTGCATAAGATATTACCTAATCAAAAGTAAAACTGAGTTACTTGGGGCTACTGTATAAGATATTACCTAATCAAGAGTAAAGCTGAGTTACTCGGGGCTACTGAATAAGATATTACCTAATCAAGAGTAAACTGAGTTACTCTGGGCTACTGTATAAGATATTACCTAATCAAGAGTAAAACTGAGTTACTCGGGGGCTACTGTATAAGATATTACCAAAAACTGAGTTACTCGGGGCTACTGTATAAGATATTACCTAATCAAGAGTAAAACTGAGTACTC
>NW_013896856.1:0-259 GCF_000517525.1 Limulus polyphemus
TCGGTACAGGTCGTTCTGCTGCGACTTCGGGATCGCCGTTGGCCTGCCTAGCGGCTCTAGGACGTGTGCCACCCTCATCCGTAGTCGTATCTACCCCAGCAGTAGCCATAGTTGCTTAATTCTAACTTATTTCTAACTTATGCTACTTCGACGGATTTTCTTACTTTTTCCGTCTTTCTTTATTCTAACCAACCTTTTGTTAGCTACTCCAAGAATCCTGTCGACTGCGCCAGCTGAAACAGGTTAGCACTCAGGTGAG
>NW_013896857.1:0-294 GCF_000517525.1 Limulus polyphemus
AGTAAAATATCAGTTACCTCTTTAACCCGTGTTACATCTATACTTGATGCAAAATAACCAGGTTGTTTGTTATCTGTCATTAAGAACACTGGTATCTTTATTCTACAACACTATCTGGTACTTGTGTATGTATTTGTTTTCTTTACCTATTTGGAAAGAAAATAAATAATTTTTGCACTGCATCATAGAATAAAATTATGTAAAAACTACACTATCATTACAAAACACCATATACCATCATAGAGTAAAATTATGTAAAAACTACACTATCATTACAAAACACCATATACCATT
>NW_013896858.1:0-286 GCF_000517525.1 Limulus polyphemus
TTGTATGATATTAGTTAACTTGAAGAAAGTTAATTGCATGTTATTAGTTAACTTGAAGAAAGTTAATTGTATGTTTCTAGTTAACTTGAAGAAAGTTAATTGTATGTTATTAGTTAACTTGAAGAAAGTTAATTGAATATTATTAGTTAACTTGAAGAAAGTTAATTGTATGTTATTAGTTAACTTGAAGAAAGTTAATTGAATATTATTAGTTAACTTGAAAAAAGTTAATTGTATGTAATTAGTTAACTTAAAGAAAGTTAACTGTATGTTATGAGTTAACTTG
>NW_013896859.1:0-326 GCF_000517525.1 Limulus polyphemus
GATGTCAGTGATAGAAGAGTTGAGTACATATACGATGTCAATGATAGAAGAGTTGAGTACATATCCGATGTCAGTGATAGAAGAGTTTAGTACATATCCGATGTCAATGATAGAAGAGTTGAGTACATATCCGATGTCAGTGATAGAAGAGTTGAGTACATATACGATGTCAGTGATAGAAGAGTTGAGTACATATCCGAGGACAATGATAGAAGAACTGAGTACATATTCGATGTCAATGATAGAAGAGCTGAGTACATATCCGAGGTCAATGATAGAAGAGCTGAGTACATATCCAAGGTCAATGATAGAAGAGTTTAGTACAT
>NW_013896860.1:0-296 GCF_000517525.1 Limulus polyphemus
AAACCAAGGATAAAGTACGGTGTCACACCACTACTACAACAAACAATATAGTAAACCAAGGATGAAGTACGGTGTCACACCATCACTACAACAAACAATATAGTAAACCAAGGATGAAGTACGGTGTCACACCATCACTACACCAAACAATATAGTGAACTAAGGATAAAGTACGGTGTCACACCACTACTACAACAAACAATATAGTAAACCAAGGATAAAGTACGGTGTCACACCACTACTACAACAAACAATATAGTAAACCAAGGATAAAGTACGGTGTCACACCACACTAC
>NW_013896861.1:0-270 GCF_000517525.1 Limulus polyphemus
CCTTCTTAGACTAGATATTTCCGACTTTGATAGCGGTATTTTTAGTCTTTCTTAAACTATATTTTAATGACTTTCGTAATGGTATTTTTAATCCTTTTTAAACTATATTTTGTCGACTGTTATAACGGTCTTTTAGTCTTCCTTCCACTAGATTTTGTTGACATTGATATGGGTCGTTTTAGTCAGTTTTCCACTATATCTTGTCGACTGTTATAACGGACTTTTAGTCTTCCTTCCTCCAGATTTTGTTGACATTGATAAGGGTCCTTT
>NW_013896862.1:0-260 GCF_000517525.1 Limulus polyphemus
CTGTTGATATGCTGGATATATTAGTTTGCCACCTTTCGAAAGCGCTTTTTAATAAAAAAAAAGTCAGTGATGAGTACCTTCATAATTCAAACCTTGATTACATCACGGTTACATCAATAAAGTCAACCATGGATACATCAGTAAATCCAACCATATATATATATTGATATTGTAATCATGGACACAGTAGTAAAGCTCATAAGTCATCATTCATTTCAGTTTTTATATATCCAATAAATAAAACATGAGAAGAAAATTAG
>NW_013896863.1:0-260 GCF_000517525.1 Limulus polyphemus
CCACAGCCATAACTATAACACATTGTCCTATAGAACTATCCACAGCCATAACTAATGTACACTGTCCTATAGAACTATCCACAGCCATAACTATCACACATTGTCTTATAGAACTATCCACAGCCATAACTATCGTACAGTGTCCTATAGAACTATCTACAGCCATAACTATCGTAGAGTGTCCTATAGAACTATCCACAGCCATAACTATAACACATTGTCCTATAGAACTATCCACAGCCATAACTATCACACATTGT
>NW_013896864.1:0-259 GCF_000517525.1 Limulus polyphemus
TATTATCTAGATGTAGATGTAGTTGATAATGTAGTTGTAACTGTAAACATCATTAGTATTGTTATCTAGATGTAGTTGTAACTGTAAACATCATTATTTAGATGTAGATGTAGTTGTAACTGTAATCATTATTTAGATGTAGACGTAGTTGATAATGTAGTTGTAACTGTAAACATCATTATTATCTAGACGTAGTTGATAATGTAGTTGTAACTGTAAACATCATTATTATCTAGATGTAGACGTAGTTGATAATGTA
>NW_013896865.1:0-260 GCF_000517525.1 Limulus polyphemus
TTGATTTGTATTACATGTATCACTGTGAGTTTAGACCACAGTACAGTACTGATTTGTATTACATGTATCACTGGGAGTTTAGAAAACAGTACAGTACTGATTTGTATTACATGTAGCACTGAGAGTTTAGAAAACAGTACCATACTGATTTGTACTACATGTATCACTGTGAGTTTAAACCACAGTATAGTACTGATTTGTATTACATGTATCACTGGGAGTTTAGAAAACAGTACCGTACTGATTTGTACTACATGTAT
>NW_013896866.1:0-406 GCF_000517525.1 Limulus polyphemus
AATGTGGCTCTCAATATTACAGCATAACTAGTCAGTAATGTGGCTCTCAATATTACCAGATAACTAGACAGTAATGTGGCTCTCAATATTACAGCATAACTAGTCAGTAATGTGGCTCTCAATATTACTGCATAACTAGTCAGTAATGAGAGCCACACTGACTAGTTATGTGGTAAGAATGAGAGCCACATTACTGACTAGTTATGCTGTAATATTGAGAGCCACATTACTGTTATGCAGTAACAATTAGAATCACATTACTGATCAGTTTTGCGGTAATATTGAGAGCCCTGCATAACTAGTCAGTAATGTGACTCTCATTGTTACTGCACAACTAGTCAGTAATGTGGCTTTCATTCTTACCACATAACTAGTCAGTAATGTGGCTCTCAATATTACTGCATAA
>NW_013896867.1:0-260 GCF_000517525.1 Limulus polyphemus
GGGCTACTCTTTTACGAACGAATAATGGGATTGACCGTCACTTTATAACGTCCCCACGGCTGAAAGGGGCTAGTATGTTTTGTGGGACAGGGATTCGAAACCGCAACCCTCAGATTGCGAGTCAAGCCCTCTAACCATCTAGCGATGCCGGACAGGAACGTAGGAATGAAGATAGTGAAAATAATGAGGGACGTTTTCCTTTTATTATTTATTTTTCAGTCCTCTGGGATATGGTATCATCAAGGTAGTTTAATAGAATA
>NW_013896868.1:0-258 GCF_000517525.1 Limulus polyphemus
ACAGGTAGTATATATAACACATAACCGTAGCAATTGCCAAACCATGACACACTCTAGGTGTTTGTTGAGCCGTTTCTACTTTGCTCTATCCCAGATAATACAGATGTTATATTCTGTCTGTTTCTAAACGTAATGAGAAAGAAGGCACTGAATGACATAAGGATGTCTGTAAAGATATTGAAAAAGCTTCCATCATTTTTTTAATGGACAATCGTACGAAACTTTTCCAAAAGATTTGAATCCTTGCTTGTATGGGGG
>NW_013896869.1:0-252 GCF_000517525.1 Limulus polyphemus
TGTTTAAGCATTATAATAGTGTAACTCAGTGTGATTCGATTAAACAAAATGTGATGTTGATTAGGAACTGAGAAAAACAAAATGTGATGTTGTTGATTAGGAACTGAGATTAATGTAAATTCAGTTTTACAGCACATGCATAAAACAATGTGATGTGAGAAATGTCAAGTATTTTGTTCTGTTATGAGATACCACCTTCTGTTTCAACTAAAATTAATTATACTTGTCTTAAGACAATATTTTAAACGTATT
>NW_013896870.1:0-459 GCF_000517525.1 Limulus polyphemus
TATATCTTGTTAAATTATACTACCTTACTATATCTGTTATATATATCTTGTTAAATTATACTATCTTACTATATCTGATATATATCTTGTTACATTATACTACCATACTATATTTGATATATCTTATTAAAATATACTACCTTACTATATCTGTTATATATATCTTGTTAAAGTATACTACGTTACGATATATCTGATATATATCTTGTTAAATTATACTAACTTACTATCTTTGATATATCTTGTTAAATTATACTACCTTACTATATCTGATAATATATCTTGTTAAAGTATACTACGTTACTATATCAAATATATATCTTGTTAAATTATACTACCTTACTATATCTGATATATCTTGTTAAATTATACTACCTTACTATATCTGATATATATATCTTGTTAAATTATACTACCTTACTATATCTGATATATATCTGGTTAAATTAGACTATTTTA
>NW_013896871.1:0-345 GCF_000517525.1 Limulus polyphemus
CAGATGTGTGTTAAGTATATAGTGATATAATATATGGCTGTAAGAGCTGGTGTGTGTTAAGTGTATAGTGATATAATATACGGCTGTAATAACTGGTGTGTGTTAAGTGTATAGTGATATAATATATGGCTGTAAAAGCTGGTCTGTTCAGTGTGTGATTGTCCAACAAATGGACTGTTATAGCTCATTTCTGTTTTCTCTTTCTGAAGTGTGTTATGATGTTACATACCAACTGTAATGCTTTATTCACAAATATCAAATTTCCTTTTACGTTAACATTTAAACCAATATTTACACATTTACTCTAATAACTTTCTGTAATTTCTAAACCATTCTATGATATAT
>NW_013896872.1:0-254 GCF_000517525.1 Limulus polyphemus
TTTTCTCTTCGTATCCTTTATTTTCGCTATATCTTGCAAGTTTTCTATCCATAAGTTTCGATTTCATTATCTCTATAGCTAACCAACCTATAATGTGAAATTCGTTTAATTTAAATCTCTTCAATTTCAACTGTAAATACTACAGCTAAATATCAATTTTCTTCTTCCTCTCAACTAATTATCAATTTCGGCAATTTCAATCATGATTTTCATTTCTCTGTAATTCAGGAACATTTAGAACGTTTTTAGTAGTG
>NW_013896873.1:0-260 GCF_000517525.1 Limulus polyphemus
CGTAATAATTGTTATTGAATATTGTACTGTTGTGTGTATATTAGAACGTATTTGTGTTAAAAACGAAGACGATGGGTATTAATCCAGTTGGCAAATATCGTAAATTGACTAATATATCGCCATTTATTTAAATACTAAATCCAAAGTTACAACTTAACTACTAAATTTAGATTATTTAACTCGGCTTCGGATTATTCAAAATTATAATACGTAACAATTGGATAACTAACAATACCCAGGTGCACACCCTCAGAGTCCAC
>NW_013896874.1:0-260 GCF_000517525.1 Limulus polyphemus
AGTGTTGCAGCAAACGAAAAAGATGGTAATCTGATGGTGCCATATCTGGAGAATATGGTGGGTGGGGAGAACTTCCTAACCCAACTCCATAATCTTGTGTTGCGTCAAACGTGCCACATGTGGACGAGCATTGTCGTGGAGAAGAACACCTTTCCGATTGACGAGTGAAGGGCATTTCTGATGAAGGGCTCGAATTAAACGTTCCAGTTGCTGACTATAGATCTCTGCATTGATAGTTCGCCGTGGAATTGAGGAGTTCG
>NW_013896875.1:0-295 GCF_000517525.1 Limulus polyphemus
TTAACCCGATACTTTCCGTGGCCATTTTGTCTTATTGTGAGGGCAAAATCATTTGTGAATTGAAAAAATGATAAAGAACTTATCTTTTATTGGATTTCAGATTTTATTTTTGTAAATAATAGCATAACATTCAGTTATTTGTACAAAATTGTATTGTTTAATGAAGTTTAAAGAGGAATTTAATGAAAAAATTCCTAAAATATGTTTTAGACTGTAAATAAGTGCCCTCTAAGAAGAAATTTTTTTTTCAAAAATTTTTTCCAGTGCTGAAGTGAAAGGAAATATCTTTTCCTCC
>NW_013896876.1:0-429 GCF_000517525.1 Limulus polyphemus
CATCAATGTGGGTAACTAATAGAGTGAAACTAAAACTGGTCATCAATGTAGGTAACTAATAGAGTGAAACTAAAACTAAACCTGGCCATCAATGTGGGTAACTAATAGAGTGAAACTAAAACTAAACCTGGACATCAATGTGGGTAACTAATAGAGTGAAACTAAAACTGGTCATCAATGTAGGTAACTAATAGAGTGAAACTAAAACTAAAACTGCCCATCAATGTGGGTAGCTAATAGAGTGAAACTAAAACTAAAACTGACCATCAATGTGGGTAGCTAATAGAGTGAAACTAAAACTAAACCTGGCCATCAATGTAGCTAACTAATAGAGTGAAACTAAAACTAAACCTGGACATCAATGTGGGTAACTAATAGAGTGAAACTAAAACTAAACCTGGCCATCAATGTGGGTAACTAACAGAGTGA
>NW_013896877.1:0-260 GCF_000517525.1 Limulus polyphemus
ACAAACTGGTTATATACTGAAAAACTAACACCTTGTTCAGCAAACTGTCCACAACAATGAATTAGTCATTAAGAACTGAAACAAACTGGTTATATACTGAAAACTAACACCTTGTTCAGCAAACTGTCCACAACAATGTGTTAGTCATTAAGAACTGAAACAAACTGGTTATATACTGAAAAACTAACACCTTGTTCAGCAAACTGTCCACAACAATGTGATATTCATTAATATTCTCTACATTAACCGGGAATTCTCTA
>NW_013896878.1:0-714 GCF_000517525.1 Limulus polyphemus
AAAATTTTAGCAAAACATGAAAGCTATAGCCTTGGTATTTTCGGTGAAAATGTCAATTTTTTGAAACTTGAAAAACAGTGCTTTTTTAAAGCGCAATTAATAGAAGAATTACGGCTAGTGTTTATTTAATAATCCTATATCAAAATAGGCGAGCTTCGATTTTTCTTTTTTCCTTCAGGTATAATAAACAAAACTAGGGCTTTAAATATAAGATTATTCAACCGAAATCACCCACATCTAACAGATCATGACGTCTTATTACAAAATAAACATCTCCTTTTGGATTATTTTTACTCTGAATGAGAGAAAGTTCTATTTTATTTAACTTTTTAAGCGAAATAATACTTTTTCGTTAATGTTATAATGTCTCAATTTCGAATTTTCGGCCCATCCTTTCATCGAAATTCCCAATATTTATTCCTATTCAGAATGGACTTCATATTTCAATACAAAGATGCCCTTGATGTGTACTATTAATTGCGCTTCAAAAAACCACTGTTTTTCAAGTTTCAAAAAATTGACATTTTCACCGAAAATACCAAGGCTATAGCCTTCATGTTTTGCTAAAATTTTGAAAAAATTTATTTTTCTTCATATTTCGGCAAAACATGAAGGCTATATATACTTGGTAGTTTCGGCGAAAATGTCAATTTTTTGAAACTTGAAAAACAGTGCTTTTTTGAAGCGCAATTAATAGAAGAATTACGGGTAGTA
>NW_013896879.1:0-449 GCF_000517525.1 Limulus polyphemus
CCAACCTGGCTAGAATGTACTGGATTACTAGTAGAGTAGATACGTGTTGAGGAGTTTTATTTCTCCAACCAGTTTGACGTTCCCAACCTGGCTAGAATGTACTGGATTACTAGTAGAGTAGACACGTGTTAAGGAGTTATTATTTCTCCAACCAGTTTGACGTTCCCAAGCTGGCTAGAATGTACTGGATTACTAGTAGAGTAGATACTTGTTGAGGAGTTATTATTCCCTGGTCCAGTTTGATGTTCCCAAGCTGGCCTAGAATGTACTGGATTACTAGTAGAGTAGATACTTGTTGAGGAGTTATTATTTCTCCAACCAGTTTGACGTTCCCAAGCTGGCTAGAATGTATTAGATTACCAGTAGAGTAGATACGTGTTAAGGAGTTATTATTTCCTGGTTAAGTTTGATGTTCCCAACTTGGCTAGAATATATTGGATTACTCGTAT
>NW_013896880.1:0-505 GCF_000517525.1 Limulus polyphemus
AAGATTTAAAAAATGTGTACTGTCAATAAGAAGACACAATATTTAACAAAACTGTGTACTGTCAATAAGAAGAAACAAGATTTAACAATACTGTGTACTGTCAATAAGAAGACACAAGATTTAACGATTCTGTGTACTTTCAATAAGAAGACACAAGATTTACCAATACTGTGTACTGTCAATAAGAAGACACAAGATTTAACGATACTGTGTACTGTCAATAAGAAGACACAGTATTCAACGATAATGTGTACTGTCAAGTAAGAAAACGACTTAAGATTTTACGATACTGTGTACTGTCAATAAGAAGACACAAGATTTAATGATACTGTGTACTGTAAATAAGAAGACACAATATTCAACGATAATGTGTACTGTCAATAAGAAGACACAATATTTAACAATAATGTGTCCTGTTAAATCTTGTGTCTTCTTATTGCTAACGATATTGTGTACTTTCAAATCTTGTGTCTTCTTAATAACAATACTATGTACTGCCAATAAT
>NW_013896881.1:0-478 GCF_000517525.1 Limulus polyphemus
GAAAGCTACACATTGATTGTTATTAATCACAAAGCTACACATTGTTTGTTATTAATCAGAAAGCTACACATTGTTTGTTATTAATCACAAAGCTACACTACGATTGTTATTAATCAAAAAGCTACACATTGTTTGTTATTAATCAAAAAGCTGCACATTGTTTGTTATTAATCAGAAAGCTGCACATTGTTTGTTATGAATCAGAAAGCTGCACATTGTTTGTTATTAATCAGAAAGCTGCACATTGTTTGTTATTAATCAGAAAGCTACACAATGATTGTTATTAATCAGAAAGCTACACAATGATTGTTATTAGTCAAAAATCAACACAATGATTGTTATTAATCAAAAAGTTACACAGCGATTGTTATTAATCAAAAAGCTACACAGTGTTTGTTATTAATCAGAAAGCCGCACATTGTTTGTTATTAATCTGAAAGCTGCACAATGTTTGTTATTAATCAAAAAGCTACACATT
>NW_013896882.1:0-257 GCF_000517525.1 Limulus polyphemus
ACTGTCTTCCTATTCATACACAGTTGCACTCTATACCTTAGCTATTTTGGTATAAATACAAAGTGACCACCTTTACTGTTACTGTCTTCCTATATTTACACAGTTGGTCTTTATACTTTGGCTATAATTCTCTAAATACAATCTGACAGTTCTTACTCTTACAATCTTCCTATCAATACACAGTTGCTCTTTATGCTTTAGCTATCTTGGTATAAATACAAGATGACCATCTTTACTGTTACTATTAATGGCTGGAG
>NW_013896883.1:0-465 GCF_000517525.1 Limulus polyphemus
GAAACAAGAAGAACGAGAAAAGAAACAAGTAGAGAGATTACAGCAGTTGTTGGGGGAAAAAGAAAAGAAACAAGAAGAGAAATTACAGCAGTGGTTGGAGGAAAAAGAAAAGAAACAAGAAGAACGAGAAAATAAACAGGAAGAAAGTCTCCAACAGTTGCAGGAAAGTCAGCAGTAATTACAGTAATAACAACAGTGGCAAGAAGTACAAATGGAAAACATTAGTAAATTTAAAAGCGAATTAGACACATTAAAGGATGATTTATTGTCTTTTACACAAGGAGGATACATTAGCCATCGACTTGCCAATGTCTGGGGCTGGTTAAGGCCCCTTCCAGACCCAGCAGCTAAACCCTAATGCAGACATCTTCAGCCCTGTTAGAAGTCACATCCCAGATATGAATGCCAGTACTAGGAGTAATCCAGTACGAAGGAAGCCACAGGAATTCGATGGGAAGGCACCGT
>NW_013896884.1:0-398 GCF_000517525.1 Limulus polyphemus
CATATTTCAATACAAAAAATGTCGTGATGTGCACTATTCATAATGGACATCCTTTCATCGAAATTTCCAATATTTATTCCATAATCCTATATCAAAATATGCGAGCTTCGATTTCCCTTTTTTTTCCCTTCAGGTATAATAAACAAAAAAAGGGCTTTAAATATAAGATTATTCAACCCAAATCACCCCCATCTAACAGATCATGACGTCTTATTACAAAATAAACCCCGCCTTTTGAATTATGTCTACTCTGAATGAACGCATCCAAAGTAAAATAAAATAGAACTTTTGAAAAAGCAATATTCATGAATGTTATAATGTCTCAATTTTGAATTTCATTATTAATAGAAGAATAACGGCTAGTGTTTATTTCGGCAGCCTTCAAAAAAGCACTTTTT
>NW_013896885.1:0-360 GCF_000517525.1 Limulus polyphemus
TTTATGTGTGAGATACTTACAAGACAGAAATATTGTTGAACATCTACTTGCAGTTATTCAAGTTTCCAGTTTTGATGCACATTCCTTGACTGATTCCATCATAGCAATATGTCCAGAGCATGGCTTCAGTTTGCAAAACGTTCTTAGCCAATGCTATGATGGAGTTAGAGGGATGTTCTGGGGTGTTCAAAAACTTCTCCAGGAAAGACTGGGCCGATCTATCCCCTACATGCACTGCCTAAACCACCAGCTACACCTTCGCGATTTCGGCTGCAGGTGTCCACGTCAACATCTTTTTTGGCACTTGCAACATCCTGTACAACTTCGTAGTGAACAGACACAGTTGGCTTACGTATAACT
>NW_013896886.1:0-461 GCF_000517525.1 Limulus polyphemus
GCACCTTACCTTTCACTATTGTAATTATATTATATTGAAATGATCCTTACCTTTCACTATGATAATTATATTATATTGAAATGCACCTTACCTTTCGCTATGGTAATTATATTATATTGAAATGCACCTTACCTTTCACTATTGTAATTATATTATATTGAAATGATCCTTACCTTTCACTATGGTAATTATATTATATTGAAATGCACCTTACCTTTCGCTATGGTAATTATATTATATTGAAATGATCCTTACCTTTCCTATTGTACTTATATTATATTGAAATGATCCTTACCTTGCAGTTCACTGTTGTAATTCTATTATATTGAAATGCATCTTACCTTGCAGTTCACTGTTGTAATTCTATTATATTGAAATGCACCTTACCTTTCACTATTGTACTTATATTATATTGAAATGATCCTTACCTTGCAGTTCACTGTTGTAATTCTATTATATTG
>NW_013896887.1:0-260 GCF_000517525.1 Limulus polyphemus
TAACAGTCGAAAAAATATATTGGAAAACTGACTAAAAGGACCCAAATAAATGTCAACAAAATTTAGTGGACGGAGGACTAAAAGACCGTTATAACAGTCGACAAAATAAAGTTTAAGAAGGATTAAAATACCATTATGAAAGTCATTAAAATATAGCGTAAGAAACACTAAAAATACCTCTATCAAAGACGAAAATATTTAGTCTAAGAAGGCCTAAAAAGAAAGTTATGAAAGTCGAAAAAATCGAGTGGAAGAAAACT
>NW_013896888.1:0-261 GCF_000517525.1 Limulus polyphemus
ACTGTGTACTGTCAATAAGAAGACACAAGATTTAACAAACTTTGTACTGTCAATAAGTAGACACACGATTTAACAATACTGTGTACTATCAATAAGGAGACACAAGATTTAACGATACTGTGTACTGTCAATAAAAAGACACAAGATTTAACAATACTGTGTACTGTCAATAAGAAGACACAAGATTTAACGATACTGTGTACTGTCAATAAAAAAACACAAGATTTAACGATACTGTGCACTGTCAATAAGAAGACACAT
>NW_013896889.1:0-260 GCF_000517525.1 Limulus polyphemus
CTATTTTATTTTATTTCTGTTGTTATTCATTTGCTAACGTTGACACTCGATACATCAATACAGTAACGAGATGAAGGCTCTCGGTGTATACACAATACGTATATTAGGTTGTCAAGAAATTAATGTCGCTTTTTTTAAATCAAAAAACCGGAACAACTTATATATCAAACAAAACAATTATTAAATGAAATAGTCTCCATTCTTATCAATGATGCTTTTCAATCTTACAATCAGATTGTTAATGCCCTGATTAAAGAAAT
>NW_013896890.1:0-261 GCF_000517525.1 Limulus polyphemus
GTTAGTTCAGATAAAGATATTTTTTTCAGCATAGTTGTTGAGGAGAATCAGTCTGTATTAGATCCCAGAGACTGTTTTTTTTTATTATTCCTGAAATTTAATATTTAATATTTAATATTTAATATAGTGGTGGCTCTTCTGAGTTGTTACTATTACGAATTAATTTTCGGGCCCTAAATGACATAACCATTTCATCCATTGGTTGAATAATTAGATATTTATTATTGTCTTCTATCAAGTTCTGCCATCTTTTACTAATCT
>NW_013896891.1:0-260 GCF_000517525.1 Limulus polyphemus
CTGATGTTTACATAGGTATGTCAGATACAATACCATCAGTGGTATCTATAACAATCACTAATGTTTACATAGGTATGTCAGGTACAATAGCATCAATGGTATCTATAACAATCACTGATGTTTACGTAGGTATTTCAGGTACAATACCATCAATGTTATCTATAACAATCACTAACGTTTACACAGGTATGTCAGGTACAATACCATCAATGGTATCTATAACAATCACTAACGTTTACACAGGTATGTCAGATACAATA
>NW_013896892.1:0-391 GCF_000517525.1 Limulus polyphemus
AACTAAAAACAACGTTTACAAAGTAAAAAAAAACTAAGTGGAAAACTAGACTAAAAGGACCCTTATCAATGTCAACAAAAACTGGAGGAAGGAAGACTAAAAGACCGTTATATCAGTCGACAAAATATAGTTTAAAAAGGATTAAAAATACCATTAGAAAGACAATAAAATATAGCGTAAGAAACACTAAAAATACTTCTATCAAAGTCGAAAATATCTAGTCTAAGAAGGCCTAAAAAGACAGTTATGAAAGTCGAAAATCGAGTGGAAGAAAACTAATAACACGTTTTCAAAGTCAAGAAAATCCAGTTGAAAACGGACTAAAAGGACCCTAATCAATGTCAACAAAATATGAAGGAAGGAAGACTAAAAGACCGTTATATCAGTCGAC
>NW_013896893.1:0-259 GCF_000517525.1 Limulus polyphemus
CGAAATAAGCACTATCTGATATTTTTCTATTAATATTGCGACAAAAAAACACTTTTTTCCATTTTCCAAAAAAAATTCACATTTTCACCAAAAAGCCAA
This sequence comes from Limulus polyphemus, assembly GCF_000517525.1. Taxonomy (NCBI): domain Eukaryota; kingdom Metazoa; phylum Arthropoda; class Merostomata; order Xiphosura; family Limulidae; genus Limulus; species Limulus polyphemus. Next base: position 100 of record NW_013896893.1, read on the forward strand.
GGCTATAGCCCATGTTTTCCCTAAATTTTCAAAAAATTGTTTTTCATCATATTTCAATACAAAGATGCTCTCGATGTAAAACTTTCAAAATGGATATCCTTTCATTAAAATTCCCAATAGTTATTACGTAATCTGTTATGCAAATTTCGGCTACTTTTGA
>NW_013896894.1:0-257 GCF_000517525.1 Limulus polyphemus
ATTGTAGCCAGCTAGTTTTTTCCTTCGTGATTCACCAGCCACACACGTCGAGTTTTCCACCGTGAAGTTATATAATGTTTTCGTAAAAATACTACCGTCCGATGAGAATCCACTGAAGTTAAATGATTTGTAATGTTAGATAATTATAAATGCTCCTGGTCAAATATCTGAAGTGTCCCGATAAATAAGCGTTAAACACAGTTATAGCTTACGAAATTTTTAGCATACCAATTACAGCGAACCAATAATAGATACTG
>NW_013896895.1:0-293 GCF_000517525.1 Limulus polyphemus
CAAAATATTTAAACAAACAAAATGAATCTACATGTTACAAAATATTTAAACAAACAAAATGAATCCACAGGTTACAAAATACTTAAACAAACAAAATGAATCCACACATTACAAAATACTTAAACAAACAAAATGAATCTACACGTTACAAAATACTTAAACAAACAAAATGAATCTACAGGTTACAAAATACTTAAACAAACAAAATGAATCTACAGGTTACAAAATACTTAAACAAACAAAATGAATCCACAGGTTACAAAATACTTAAACAAACAAAATGAATCTACAGG
>NW_013896896.1:0-260 GCF_000517525.1 Limulus polyphemus
CGAGAAAGTCCCAACAGCTAAGTGTAAAATGGCAAGCACACATAGTGTCTACATGACAGGAAAGCTGGATGGCCAAAGGTACAACTTTGTCATAGATTCTGCATTTCAGCAAACCCTTGTGAGTATCAAGTTGCTGGATCACAAAGGAGTACCAGAAGCTCTGAGGTGTGACAGGACATTATGCAAGGTTGTGGGGACCAGTGTGGGTAACTATTGATCTCATGGGTATGAAGAACAGACAGAAAGCATACTTGGCTGAC
>NW_013896897.1:0-824 GCF_000517525.1 Limulus polyphemus
TGTTTTCTTATTGACAGTACACAGTATTTTTAAATCTTGTGTCTTCTTTTTGACAGTACACATAATCGTTAAATCTTGTGGCTTGTAATTGATAGTACACAGTATCGTCAAATCTTATTGCTTGTTTTTGATAGTACACAGTATCGTTAAATCTTGTGTCTTCTTATTGACTCAATAAGAAGACAAAATATTTAACAATACTGTGTACTCAGTACACAGTTTCGTTAAATCTTGTGGATTGTTAGTGATACAAGACTTAACGATACTGTGTACTGTAAATAAAAAGACACAAGTTTTTACAATGCTGTGTACTGTCAATAAGAAGACACATGATTTAACGATACTGTGTACTATCAATAACAGGCCATATGATTTAACGATACTGTGTACTATCAATAACAAGCCACAAGATTTAAAGATACTGTGTACTGTCAATAAGAAGACACAGAATTTAACAATACTGTTCACTGTCGATAAGAAGACACAAGATTTAACGATAATGTGTACTGGGCTTGTTAGTGATAGTACACAGTATTGTTAAATCTTGTCTTATTTTTATAATACATAGTATTGTTAAATCTTGTGTAGTCTTATTGACAGTACACAGTATTGTTAAATCTTGTGTCTTCTTATTGGCAGTACACATAATCGTTAAATCTTGTGGCTTGTTATTCATAGTACACAGTATCGTTAAATCTTGTGTTTTCTTATTGACAGTACACAGTATTTTTAAATATTTTGTCTTCTTATTGACGGTACACAGTTTCGTTAAATCTTGTGTCTTCTTATTGATAGTACACAGCATTGTTAAAACTTGTGTCTTT
>NW_013896898.1:0-259 GCF_000517525.1 Limulus polyphemus
ATACCCAACATACAGCTTTGTTAGCCCCCAGTTAGATGCCTGTACCCAACATACAGCTTTGTTAGCCCCCAGTTAGATGCCGGTACCCAACATACTGCTTTGTTAGCCCCCAGTTAAATGCCGGTACCCAATGTACAACTATGTTAGCCCCCAGTTAAATGCCCGTACCCAACGTACAGCTTTGTTAGCCCCCAGTTAAATGCCCGTACCCAACATAGAGCTTTGTTAGCCCCCAGTTAAATGCTCGTGCCCAACATAC
>NW_013896899.1:0-260 GCF_000517525.1 Limulus polyphemus
CTGTTTCTATCAGCAACAGAATTTTTGAAAAATCCAAAAACTGACTTGTTCATTACCTTCTAAATACTTTATCCGTATTATCTATGCATCATACAACTGTTGTTCTAAGAACTAACAGAACTTAAACCAATTCATTTGAACCTTCCGCAAAAATAGAGAAAATAGCAATGTAAGAGTAATATTGTTCCACGATTTTTGTACCAGAGATACGTGTTTTTTTGTGTTTACGGCTGTCCAATCATATAAGAAACTTCGATGAC
>NW_013896900.1:0-260 GCF_000517525.1 Limulus polyphemus
TTAAAAAAAATTGAACTTTCGCTCATTCAGAGTATAAATAATCCGAAAGGAGCGGTTTATTTTGTAATAAGACGTCATGATCTGTTAGATGTGGGTGATTTGGGTTGAATAATCTTATATTTAAAGCCCTACTTTTGGTTTATTATACCTGAAGTAAAAAAAGAAAAATCGAAGCTCGCCTATTTTGATATAGGATTATGGAATAAATATTGGGAATTTCGATGAAAGGATGTCCATTCTGAATAGTACACATCAAGGGC
>NW_013896901.1:0-260 GCF_000517525.1 Limulus polyphemus
ATGAACACTTAGGTGTAACTCTAGTTACACAATTTATAACCACCATACTCATCTTTAGCGTTATTTGGTACAACATGTCAACGAACACCTAGGTGTAACTCTAATTACCGAATTTATATCCACCATACTCATCTTTAGCCTTACTTTGTACAACTACTCCATGAACACTTAGGTGTAACTCTAGTTACACAATTTATAACCACCATACTCATCTTTAGCGTTATTTGGTGTAAAAACTCCACGAACACCTGCGTGTAACT
>NW_013896902.1:0-260 GCF_000517525.1 Limulus polyphemus
TAGGAACCACATGTTGATTTATTAATGGGTTTGATCTGTAAAAAACGCATTTATGTTGAAGAATTTTACTTTAGCATAAAAAATTGTTTTATTTGTGTTACGGTTTATAAGATAATATCTTCAGGACACATGAAAGGAAAATGTGCGCTTGTTCACTAGAGTTGTTACAAAAAATGTGCTTAACACTTTGGGGCCATGGGTGCGTTAAAATAGTAAAAATGAAAAAAAGTAGCCCAAGAGTCTATCGGTTCAATATCAGT
>NW_013896903.1:0-258 GCF_000517525.1 Limulus polyphemus
CTGAACGACCAGCTCAGAGACACCGAGGTTGTCACTCATGGGCTGAACGACCAGCTCAGAGACACCGAGGTTGCGACTCATGGGCTGAACGACCAGCTCAGAGACACCGAGGTTGCGACTCATGGGCTGAACGACCAGCTCAGAGACACGAGGTTGTCACTCATGGGCTGAACGACCAGCTCAGAGACACCAAGGTTGCGACTCATGGACTGAACAAACAGCTCAGAGACACCGAGGTTGCGACTCATTGGCTGAACG
>NW_013896904.1:0-260 GCF_000517525.1 Limulus polyphemus
TAAACATTATAACTGTTTGTATACTGAGGTAAAACTACACAACTAACTAAACATTATCACTGTTTGAATACTGTGGTAAAACTACACAACTAACTAAACATTATCACTGTTTGAATACTGAGGTAAAACTACACAACTAACTAAACATTATCACTGTTTGAATACTGTGGTAAAACTACACAACTAACTAAACATTATCACTGTTTGTATACTGTGGTAAAACTACACAACTAACTAAACATTATCACTGTTTGAATTCT
>NW_013896905.1:0-260 GCF_000517525.1 Limulus polyphemus
AGCCATAAGCTGTGGTCATGAATAGTGGGTCGCGATTCTGAAAAGTTTGGGAACCCCTGAAGTACAGTAAATCCTCGTTCTAACGAACTAATAAGAGAAAAGGGTGGTTCTTTATAGCAAAAGTTCGTTGTGAGTGAAATTAATAGTTTTGGTTTTTTAATAAGAAAATAAAAATTTACATGTACAGTATATATTATAAATGTGTATTTATCCCAGCTTATGATTATTTATAATTGAAATGCTCCATAATTAAAAATAAA
>NW_013896906.1:0-260 GCF_000517525.1 Limulus polyphemus
ATAAGTAGAAGATTTAGATGTTTAATAAACTTATATAACCAAGTCAACAATTATAAGTAGAAGATTTAGATGTTTAATAAACTTATATAACCAAGTCAACAATTATAAGTAGAATATTTAGATGTTTAATAAACTTATATAAACAAGTCAACAATTATAAGTAGAAGATTTAGATGCTTAATAAACTTATATAAACAAGTCAACAATTATAAGTAGAAGATTTAGATGCTTAATAAACTTATATAACCAAGTCAACAATT
>NW_013896907.1:0-260 GCF_000517525.1 Limulus polyphemus
ACAAGTCATTTCTTAATTAAAACTAATTTATTCTTTCAACTGCAGGAAGAACGAAACAACCCAACAACAAGCAGACAACAAGAACTACAACAAGTGTCGTTTTCATACTTCACAGCAAATAACCCACCTTTTCATCATAAAATAATAAAGTAAACAGACTGAGTAACTAGGATACTACAGTGATGAACACAAAGTGACAACAAATCCGGTTTGTTCTTTAACAGATATATCAGATGGATACAATTGTACTTTAAAACTAG
>NW_013896908.1:0-293 GCF_000517525.1 Limulus polyphemus
GATACTGTGTACGTTAAATCTTGTGTCTTCTTACTGACAGTACACAGTATCGTAAAATCTTGTGTCTTCTTATTGACAGGACACATTATTGTTAAATCTCGTGTTTTTTTACTGACAGTACACATTATCGTTGAATATTGTGTCTTCTTATTGACAGTACACAGTATCGTTAAATATTGTGTCTTCTTATTGACAGTACACAGTATCGTTAAATATTGTGTCTTCTTATTGAGAGTACACAGTATTGTTAAATCTTGTGTCTTCTTCTTGACAGTACACAGTATCGTTAAATC
>NW_013896909.1:0-260 GCF_000517525.1 Limulus polyphemus
GTGTACTGTCAATAAGAAGACACAAGATTTAACAATACTGTGTACTCTCAATAAGAAGACACAAGATTTAACAATACTGTGTACTGTCAATAAGAAGACACAAGATTTAACGATACTGTGTACTGTCAATAAGAAGACACAAGATTTAACAATACTGTGTACTCTCAATAAGAAGACACACGAATTAGCAATACTGTGTACTATCTATAAAAAGACACAAGATTTAACGATACTGTGTACTGTTAGTAAGAAAACAAAAG
>NW_013896910.1:0-261 GCF_000517525.1 Limulus polyphemus
GATTAAATCTACCAGTCTAGGTAACTTATTATCGAGCACTAAGTTTTGATTGACAAAGACATATGATTAAACCTACCAGTCTAGGTAACTTATTATCAGGCACTATGTTTTTACTGACAGAGACATGTGATTAAACCTACCAGTCTAGATAACTTATTATCGAGCACTAAGTTTTGACTGACAGAGACACATGATTAAACCTACCAGTCTAGGTAACTTATTATCGAGCACTAAGTTTTGATTGAAAGAGACATATGATTA
>NW_013896911.1:0-260 GCF_000517525.1 Limulus polyphemus
GTTCTATTCTCCTGCACTATATCGTCCACCACTTCAGAGGAAGCAGTTCGATTTTCTTAGTGATCATTTAATGTTCCCTTTACTACACATGTTATGGAATATCAACTGTTCTATTCTCCTGCACTATATCGTCCACCACTTCAGAGGAAGCAGTTCGATTTTCTTAGTCATCATTTAATGTTCCCTTCACTACACATGTTATGGAATATCAACTGTTCTATTCTCCTGCACTATATCGTCTACCACTTCAGAGGAAGCAG
>NW_013896912.1:0-340 GCF_000517525.1 Limulus polyphemus
TAATGTATAGATATTTTTACAGCATCCTACAAATGACATTATGTATTGTTCTAATGTCAGTACATATCAGAGATACTGTAATAATTTATATATATTTTTACAGCATCCTACAAATGACATTATGTATTGTTCTAATGTCAGTACATATCAGAGATACTGTAATAATGTATAGATATTTTACAGCATCCTACAAATGACATTATGTATTGTTCTAATGTCAGTACATATCAGAGATACTGTAATAATGTATAGATATTTTACTCATTTGTAGGATGCTCATTATGTATTGTTCTAATGTCAGTACATATCAGAGATACTGTAATAATGTATAGATATTTTT
>NW_013896913.1:0-260 GCF_000517525.1 Limulus polyphemus
CTTTTCACTGTCGATAATGTATTCAAATATTTGTTATTATTATAATTAACTAAGCATCTTTAACTAGGAAATATTTACACCTCCCTTTTCACTGTCAATAATGTATTAAAATATTTGTCATTATTATAGTTAACTAAGCATCTTTAAATAGGAAGTATTTACACCTCACTTTTCACTATTAATAATGTATTAAAATATTTGTGATTATTATAATTAACTAAGCATCTTTAACTAGGAAATATTTACACCTCCCTTTTCAC
>NW_013896914.1:0-379 GCF_000517525.1 Limulus polyphemus
CTCAAGAAAACAACATGAAATCTAACTTAAAACGTTTAAAATAAAAAACCTGAGAAAATAAACAAAGTTAGTTTTATGTCAATTTTATTTCAAACACCATCTTAGAGATTACAACTAATTAAATTAAAGTTTTTTTTATTCTTAAAGAACGTTTGTAAACGAAGTATACGCCACCTATGTTTAAATTTTGTTCAAATCCACCCTCAAGGATTATTTTAACTGCTTTACACTTCCTTTAGAAGTTAAAGTAAAAAAATAAAAAGGAACCATGATGGTGCAAATCATGTTGGTTTGCGTTGTTCTTTTTCAAGATGCAATAGTAGACTTCTTCATAACGACTATCTTTCTTTAAAATCCCAAAATCCAGTGGCACAACTCG
>NW_013896915.1:0-260 GCF_000517525.1 Limulus polyphemus
AATCATTATTTGGTTTGAAGTTATTGTTAAACACACACACATGTCAGTATTCTAGTACCAATCATTATTTGGTTTGACGTTATTATTAAACACATACATGTCAGTATACTAGTACCAATCATTATTTGGTTTGACGTTACTATTAAACACATACATGTCAGTATTCTAGTACCAATCACTATTTGTTTTGACGTTACTATTAAACACATACATGTCAGTATTCTAGTACCAATCATTATTTGGTATGACGTTACTATTAA
>NW_013896916.1:0-518 GCF_000517525.1 Limulus polyphemus
GAATAGATGAAAGATCTTGATATAATATGAATAGATGAAAGTCGTGATATAATATAAATATGAATAGATGAAAGGTCTTGATATAATGTAAATATGAATAGATGAAAGATCTTGATATAATATAAATAGATGAAAGGTCGTGATATAATATAAATATGAATAGATGAAAGGTCTTGATATAATGTAAATATGAATAGATGAAAGATCTTGATATAATATGAATAGATGAAAGTCGTGATATAATATAAATATGAATAGATGAAAGGTCGTGATATAATATAAATATGAATAGATGAGAGGTCTTGATATAATATAAATATGAATAGATGAAAGGTCTTGATATAATATAAATATGAATAGATGAAAGGTCGTGATATGATATAGATATAAATGGATGAAAGGTCTTGATATAATATAAATATGAATAGATGAAAGGTCTTGATATAATATAAATATGAATAGATGAAAGGTCTTGATATAATATAAATATAAATAGATGAAAGGTCGTGATATAATAT
>NW_013896917.1:0-260 GCF_000517525.1 Limulus polyphemus
TCTTGCTACTACTGTGTTGTACATATTAGCCATTATGGGTCATCTAACTTCTACTGTGTTGTACATATTAGCCATTATGGGTCATCTTACTTCCACTGTGTTGTACATATTAACCATTGTGAGTCATCTTGCTGCTACTGTGTTGTACATATTAGCCATTATGGGTCATCTTACTTCTATTGTGTTGTACATATTAGCCATTATGGGTCATCTTGCTACTACTGTGTTGTACATATTAGCCATTATGGGTCATCTTGCTA
>NW_013896918.1:0-457 GCF_000517525.1 Limulus polyphemus
AGAGTCTAGTTCTTGACAGAGGTGATATGTTCTACATTTGCTGGATCTACAGAGTCTGGTCCTTCACAGAGGTGATTTGTTTTACATTTGCTTAATCTATAGAGTTTTGTCCTTCACAGAGGTGATTTGTTCTATATTTGCCGGATCTACAGAGCCTGGTCCTTTACAGAGGTGATTTGTTTTACATTTGCTTGATCTACAGTGTCTGGTTCTTCACAAAGGTGATATGTTCTATATTTGCCGGATCTACATTGACTGGTCCTTCACAGAGGTGATATGTTCTACATTTGCCGGATCTACAGAGTCTGATCCTTCACAGAGGTGGTTTGTTCTACATTTGCTGGATCTACAGAGTCTGGTCCTTCAGAGAGGTGATTTTTTCAACATTTGCCTGATCTACAGAGTCTGGTACTTCTCAGAAGTGATTTGTTCTACATTTGCCGGATCTACAGAGCCT
>NW_013896919.1:0-308 GCF_000517525.1 Limulus polyphemus
CAAATCAAGCTCTACCTTACAACTCACATCTTGTCCTGACATATAATTAGCATCATATTTTGTCAAATCAAGCTCAACCTTACATCTCTCATCTTTTCCGGACATATAACTAGCGCCATATTTTGTCAAATCAAGCTCTACCTTACAACTCACATCTTGTCCTTAAATATAACTAGCATCATATTTTGTCAAATCAACCTATACCTTACAACTCGCATCTTGTCCTGACATATAACTAGCTTCATATTTTGTCAAATCCAGCTCTACCTTACAACCCACATCTTGTCCTGACATATAACTAGCATCAT
>NW_013896920.1:0-260 GCF_000517525.1 Limulus polyphemus
CCATTGTCCCATAAATTAATTAATTACATATCATTCTCTCATAAATTAATTAATTACATACCATTGTCTCGTTAATTAATTACATATCATTGTCTCGTTAATTAATTACATATCATTGTCTCGTTAATTAATTAATTACATACCATTGTCTCATTAATTAATTACATACCATTGTCTCGTTAATTAATTACATACCATTGTCTCATTAATTAATTACATATCATTGTCCCATAAATTAATTAATTACATACCATTGTCTC
>NW_013896921.1:0-260 GCF_000517525.1 Limulus polyphemus
TCTAAATAGTGTACCCTATTTCTGGTGTAGTAAATACTCTACATATTGTACCTATCCCTGGTGCAGTAAATACTCTACATAGTGTACCCTAAACCTTTTGTAGTAAGTACTCGACATATTGTACCTTTCCCTGGTATAGTAAATACTCTACATAGTGTACTCTATTCCTGGTGCGGTAAATACTCTACATATTGTACCTTATCTCTGGTGCAGTAAATACTCTACATAGTGTACCCTATCCCAGGTGCAGTAAATACTCC
>NW_013896922.1:0-260 GCF_000517525.1 Limulus polyphemus
TGCAGACATATTCAGTCCCGTTAGAAGTCACATCCCAGATATGAATGTCAGTAATAGGAGTGATCCAGTGCGAAGGAAGCCACAGGAATTCGATGGGAAGGCACTGTGGGAAGCATATAGAGTACAGTTTGAGTTACTGGCAGAGATGAATGGATGGACAGAGGAGAAGAAAGCTGTATATCTGGCAACGAGCTTGAAGGGACAACCACTGGAAATACTTGGACAGTTGACAGCAGCCGACTGACACAACTATAGAACAC
>NW_013896923.1:0-260 GCF_000517525.1 Limulus polyphemus
ATATGTATACACAAAACATCCTGTTAACGCAAACAAGTTTGTATACGTACACAAGATATCCTGTTAAAAAAACAAGTTTGTATACATATACAAGACATCCTGTTAACACAAGTTTGTAGATATATACAAGACATCCTGTTAACATAAGTTTGTAGATATATATACAAGACATTCTGTTAACACAAGTTTGTAGATATATATACAAGGCATCCTGTTAATACAAGTTTGTAGATATATACAAGACATCCTGTTAACACAAG
>NW_013896924.1:0-276 GCF_000517525.1 Limulus polyphemus
GTTCCAGACAAAGTGTATGTTAGATGGTATAGTTCCAGACAAACTGTATGTTAGATGGTATAGTTCCAGACAAACTGTATGTTAGATGGTATAGTTCCAGACAAACTGCATGTTAGATGGTATAGTTCCAGACAAAGTGTATGTTGTGTATGTTAGATGGTATAGTTCTAGACAAAGTGTATGTTAGATGGTATAGTTCCAGACAAACTGCATGTTAGATGGTATAGTTCCAGACAAACTGTATGTTGTGTATGTTAGATGGGTATAGTTCCAGAC
>NW_013896925.1:0-310 GCF_000517525.1 Limulus polyphemus
AATGAATTGCTCTAAACAATCTTAAATCGAACAACAATATCATAATATAGCCAACAGATAAGGACGGGACTATTGTTATTCTTAACAAAGTAGACTATATCGCTGAAGCTAACCGCCAATTAGAGAGAACTAACTTGTACAAGAAACTCTCACAGGATCCTACAACTCAGTTTATTAAAACCATAACTGATAAACTTAGAGAATTTTTTTTTTTTTTACCATTCCGAGTCTAGTAGACGAGCTGAGAAAAAGTGTCATCCTTGTAATATTTGGATCCTATGATCTCAGCCCTGAAAAGGTGTTAAGTTAA
>NW_013896926.1:0-260 GCF_000517525.1 Limulus polyphemus
CTACTCTTGGAGTTATTTGAAACGTGCCTACAAAACTAGGTAACTAGTCTTATATCTGTTCGTATTTATAACGTATTGTCGATCAAGACAAAAGTATCTATCTGTTTGTATTTAAAGGTCTGGCCAAGTGTTGTTCTTGTTAGTCAGTGTTCCCCAAGGACAGACGTATTCTCTTTCAATTGCAGTTTCATAAATCCTGAAGAAACTGTCAGGCAAGGAAATTAAATTAAGATATTTCCAGTAATGAATACCGATAATTA
>NW_013896927.1:0-259 GCF_000517525.1 Limulus polyphemus
ACCAGAGGGTCCTAAATTGATGATTCTTCACCAAATTTGGTATGTAGGTACACCTTAACGTTGCGTAGTAATATGCAGAGTTTTACCGTTCCTACTGTTTGTTTTAAAAGAGTTATGGAACGTTTTACGTTTTGTACCAGTACTTCGTTCCATTTGGAAGGATCTTCTAGAAATTTTTTCAAGAACATTCGTTGCATACTTGCGTATTTACATGCAAAATTCTAGCCTTCTATTATCATTTTTGCGACTTTTGTGGTCG
>NW_013896928.1:0-260 GCF_000517525.1 Limulus polyphemus
CAAGGTCATGATCTACTTTTGAAAAGACATCTGCATAATTCACCCAAAGTTCTCTAACCAGAAGAGCCTGTGATGATGACAAATGGACTATGCTGTTCTTATAGAGGTCAGTTAAATGTTCTGGGAGAGGATGTCCTTTCTTTATGGTTGTATTTCTTGCCTTACCATTGACTAGCTCTACCTCCTGGCACACACCGAGCAATGCCCTTCCTTAAGTGTCTGCTCACATTTAGAGAAATTAGCCACTGTTATCAGTACTA
>NW_013896929.1:0-260 GCF_000517525.1 Limulus polyphemus
TGAACCTGGCCCTGTAGACTTCTGACTGATTCTGGGTTCCGTACCTGAGTTCCAGAGCCTCTACCAGTGCTCTATAGTTGTGTCTGTTGGCTGCTGTCAACTGTCCAAGTATTTCCAGTGGTTGTCCCTTTAAGCTCGTTGCCAGATATACAGCTTTCTGTTCCTCTGTCCATCCATTCATCTCTGCCAGTAGCTCGAATTGTGCTCTGTATGCGTCCCACGGTGCCTTCCCATCGAATTCCTGTGGATTCCTTCGCACT
>NW_013896930.1:0-510 GCF_000517525.1 Limulus polyphemus
TTGACAGTGTACATTTATACGTGGAACATTGTTGTACTGACAGTGTATATTTACACGTGGAACATTGTTGTACTGACAGTGTATATTTACACGTGGAACACTGTTGACAGTAGAGAATACGTCCTACAGTACTTACAGTTAAGCACCGATTACAAAACGCGAAACACTAATGTCTTTTTGATAAGCATATCTTGGGTTATGAACAGAGCTGTATCACATTTATTAATCATACGTGTAGGACATATACGAGTATTTCTAGGTACTAAGAGCTTGTGAGTGAGATATATATACGAGTATTTCTAGGTACTAAGAGCTTGTGAGTGAGATATATATACGAGTATGTCTAGGTACTAAGAGCTTGTGAGTGGGATATATCCCACTCACAAGCTCTTAGTACCTAGACATACTCGTATATATATACATACTCGTATCTAGGTACTAAGAGCTTGTGAGTGGGAGAATATATATACGAGTATGTCTAGGTACTAAGAGCTTGTGAGTGGGATATAT
>NW_013896931.1:0-437 GCF_000517525.1 Limulus polyphemus
AATACTGTGTACTCTCAATAAGAAGACACAAAATTTAACAATATTGTATCCTGTCAATAAGTAGATAAAGGATTTATCAATACTGTGTACTGTCAATAAGAAGACACAAGATTTAACGATACTGTGTACTATCATAACAAGTCAAAAGATGTAATGATACTGTGTACTATCAATAACAAGCCACACGATTTAACGATACTGTGTACTGTCAATAAATAACACATGATTTAACAACACTGAGTCCTGTCAATAAGAAGATAGGATAAATCCTTTGACAGGATACAATATTGTTAAATTTTGTGTCTTCTTATTGACAGTACACAGTATTGATAAATCATGTATCTTCTTATTGACAGCACACAGTATTGATAAATCCTGTATCTTCTTATTGACAGGACATAATAAGAAGATACAGGATTTATCAATACTGTGTACTG
>NW_013896932.1:0-259 GCF_000517525.1 Limulus polyphemus
TTCATCAAGAGCTTCACCGTTTCCCTTCTCAAAACCGAGTAGAGTTTCTTCTTCGACGCTGGCTTTTTCAGATGACACTTCTTCAGTAGCGTCATTTGTTACTTTGTTCACTTCGTCCCAACTGAAATGTCCTGGACCATGATAATGCCAAAGCCTGTTGGCATGCACCACTTTTGGCTTTCCTCGCCGACAACATTTTATTCAAAAAGTCACATCACAGAGACGATCCACTATGTCATATGGGCCTTCCCATCAAAAA
>NW_013896933.1:0-498 GCF_000517525.1 Limulus polyphemus
CTAATTTTTCGACCATAAAACGACCACAAAATCGAAAAACAATCAGTAACCAAAAGCTTCACTGCAGTACACATACGCTTTCAGAAAAGCCAATAAAGAGTAACAAAAGTCGCAAAAATGACAAAAGAAGGCTAGAATTTTGCATGTAAATTCGCAAGCATGCAACGAACGTTACTGAAAAAATTTCAAGAAGATCCGTCCAACAGAACGACGTACTGGTACAAAACGCAAAACCTTCCATAACTCCTTTAAAACAAACAGTAGGAATGTAAAACTCTGCATATTACTACGCAACGTTAAAGTGTACCTACATACCAAATTTGGTGAAGAATCATTAATTTTGGACCCTCTGGTAACAAAAATAAAACGACCATGTTACTCAATAAACGGCTTTTCTGAAAGCGTATGTTACCTGCAGTGAAGTCTTTTGGTTACTGATTGTTTTTCGATTTCCTTTTACTAGAGGGTCCTAAATTGATGATTCTTCACCAAATTTGG
>NW_013896934.1:0-260 GCF_000517525.1 Limulus polyphemus
ATATTATATACATCTTTATTCTATATCTATATTTTATACATCTTTATTCTATATCTATATTTTATACATCTTTATTCTATATCTATATTATATACATCTTTATTCTATATTTATATTATATACATCTTTATTCTATATTTATATTATATACATCTTTATTCTATATTTATATTATATACATCTTTATTCTATATCTATATTATATACATCTTTATTCTATATCTATATTATATACATCTTTATTCTATATTTATATTATA
>NW_013896935.1:0-260 GCF_000517525.1 Limulus polyphemus
TGCAATATAAACATTTCACTGCTGAAGAACTTCTAGGTGCAATATAAACATTTCACTGCTGAAGAACTTGTACGTGCAATATAAACATTTCACTGCTGAAGAACTTGTACGTGCAATATAAACATTTCACTGCTGAAGAACTTGTACGTGCAATATAAACATTTCACTGCTGAAGAACTTGTACGTGCAATATAAACATTTCACTGCTGAAGAACTTGTACGTGCAATATAAACATTTCACTGCTGAAGAACTTCTGCGT
>NW_013896936.1:0-1094 GCF_000517525.1 Limulus polyphemus
CTTCTTATTGACAGTACACAGTATTGTTAAATCTTGTGTGTTCTTATTGACAGTACACAGTATCGTTAAATCTTGCGTCTTCTTATTGACAGGACACATTATTGTTAAATCTTGTGTGTTCTTATTGCCAGTACACAGTATCAATAAAAAGACACAAGATTTAACGATACTGTGTACTGTCAATAAGAAAACACAACATTTAATGATACTGAGTACTGTCAATAAGAAGACACAAGATTTAACGATACTGTGTACTGTCAATAAGAAGACACAAGATATAACGATACTGTGTACTGTCAATAAGAAGACACAAGATTTAACGACAGTACACATTATCGTTGAATATTGTGCCTTCTTATTCACAGTACACAGTATTGTTAAATCTTGTGTGTTCTTATTGACAGTACACAGTATCGTTAAATCTGGAGTCTTCTTTTGTACTGTCAATAAGAAGACACAAGATTTAACAAAACTGTGTACTTTGTGTTTTCTTATTGACAGTACACAGTATCGTTAAATCTTTATTCAACGATAATGTGTACTGTCAATAAAAAGACACTTGTGTCTTCTTATTGACAGTACACAGTATCGTTATATCTTGTGTCTTCTTATTGACAGTACACAGTATCGTTAAATCTTGTGTCTTCTTATTGACAGTACTCAGTATCATTAAATGTTGTGTTTTCTTATTGACAGTACACAGTATCGTTAAATGTTGTGTCTTTTTATTGACAGTACACATTATCGTTGAATATTGTGTCTTCTTATTGATAGTACACAGTAATTTTAAATCTTGTGTCTTCTTATTGATAGTACAGTCAATAAGAAGACATAAGAATTAACGATACTCAGTACACAGTATCGTTAAATCGTGTGTCTTCTTATTGACAGGACACATTATGTTAAGTCTTGTGTTTTCTTACTGACAGTACACATTATCTTTGAATATTGTGTCTTCTTATTGATAGTACACAGTATTGTTAAATCTTGTGTCTTCTTATTGACAGTACACAGTATCGTTATATCTTGTGTCTTCTTATTGACAGTACACAGTATTGTTAATCTTGTGTCTTCTTATTGACAGTACACAGTAT
>NW_013896937.1:0-260 GCF_000517525.1 Limulus polyphemus
AAAATGGATATACTTTCGCCAAAATTCCTCATACATATTTCATAATCTATTATTAAAATTTCGCCTAATTCGATTTTATGATTTTTGGTTTTTAGTTATATTGTAAACAAAGTACAGTTTTTAGAATAAGATTAGTCAAATAAAATCCCGACATCTTAAAGGCCATGACGTCTTTTTATAAAAGAAAACCCTATTTTTGGATTCTTTATACTCAGGCTTAGCGAAAGTTCAATTTTTTTAGCGTTTTACGTGACATAATA
>NW_013896938.1:0-1098 GCF_000517525.1 Limulus polyphemus
ACAGACACTTAGTGAAGACTCTGTTATGTGATAGGATTTCATCCACAGACACTTAGTGAAGACTCTGTTGGATGAAATCCTATCACATACAGACACTTAGTGAAGACTGTTGGATGAAATCCTATCACATACAGACACTTAGTGAAGACTTGGATGAAATCCTATTACATACAGACACTTAGTGAAGACTCTGTTAACTTAGTGAAGACTCTGTTCAATTGACTTCAGTAGTAACTTCACTAATGTAAAAACAATTGACTCTAGTATTAACTTTACTATTGTTTCTGCATGTGATAGGATTTCATCCAACAGAGTCTTCACTAATGTAAAAACAATTGACCCCAGTAGTAACTTCACTAATGTAAAAACAATTGACTCTAGTATTAACTTTACTATTGTTTCTGCATGTGATAGGATTTCATCCCACTAATGTAAAAATCTAGTATTAACTTCACTAATGTAAAAACAATTGACTCTTGTATTAACTTCAATTGACCAACTGACTTCAGTAGTAACTTCACTAATGTAAAAACAATTGACTTCAGTAGTAACTTCACTAATGTAAAAATAATTGACTTCAGTATTAACATCACTAATGTAAAAACAATTGACTTCAGTATTAACTTCACTAATGTAAAACAATTGACTCTTGTATTAACTTCACTAATGTAAAAACAATTGACTCCAGTAGTAACTTCACTAATGTAAAAACAATTGACTTCAGTATTAACTTCACTAATGTAAAAACAATTGACTTCTAGTATTAACTTCACTAATGTAAAAACAATTGACTCTTGTATTAACTTAATTGACTCTAGTATTAACTTCACTAATGTAAAAACAATTGACCAATTGACTCCAGTAGTAACTTCACTAATGTAAAAACAATTGACTTCAGTATTAACTTTACTAATGTAAAGACAATTGACTCTTGTATTAACTTCACTAATGTAAAAACAGTATTAACTTCACTAATGTAAAAAGGAAGTCAATTGTTTTTACATTAGTGATGTTAATACTGAAGTCAATTATTTTTACATTAGTGAAGTTAATACTGAAGTCAATTGTTTTTACATTAGTGAAGTTACTAATGAAGTC
>NW_013896939.1:0-258 GCF_000517525.1 Limulus polyphemus
GAGTAACATAAAGCGATCACGAAAATCTTAATAGTAATACTAGAAAGTTAGAATTTTGTATGTAGATGCTCAAGGTATCCACGAACCTTCATATTAAATTTGAAGAAGATTCAACTAGATGGGACGAAGTACCGGTACAAAACGCAAAACCTTCCATAACTCCCTTAAAACGATTAGTAGGAAGGTGAAACTATGCATGTAATTGCTCAAAGATAAAGTGTACCTACTTGCCAAAATTGGAGAAGAACTAACAATTCA
>NW_013896940.1:0-260 GCF_000517525.1 Limulus polyphemus
TCTGGTATTCCATTACACTTATAAAATATCTGGTTATATGTTATACTTTACAAATATCTGGGTCATCTGTTACACTTATCAAATATCTGGTTATCTGTTATTCTTATCAAATATCTAGTCCCCTGTTATACTTTTGCAATATTTAGTTATCTGTCATTCTCAACGAATATCTGGACCTCTGTTCTAGTTATCAAATATCTAGTGATCTGTTACACTTATCAAATATCTGGTGATCTTTTATACTTATTAAGTTTATTGTC
>NW_013896941.1:0-260 GCF_000517525.1 Limulus polyphemus
TCTGTCACTGATAATGTTAATAATGTAAAACGTGTTTAGCTGTCACTGATAATGGTAATAATGTAAAACATGTTTAGCTGTCACTGATAATGGTAATAATGTAAAACGTGTTTAGCTGTCACTGATAATGGTAATAACGTAAAACGTGTTTAGCTGTCACTGATAATGGTAATAATGTAAAACGTGTTTAGCTGTCACTGATAATGGTAATAATGTAAAACATGTTTAGCTGTCACTGATAATGTAAAATGTGTTTAGTT
>NW_013896942.1:0-567 GCF_000517525.1 Limulus polyphemus
ATTTTCAGTTGTAATATATGGGAAAATATCCACAAGTGTACTGTTAAAATGTTTAATTAAATCAAGTGAAAACATTTTATTATAAAGTTTTGTACAGTAGTATTCCCTTTCTTTTTAATTTTAAAATTAATGAGAGTTAAAAAAACTATTACTCCAATAATTAGATGATATCACTTGGCAAGATAATATTAGCTGAATGTTGGTGAAATACTAATACGTTTTGTTGCACAAGTCTATCAGTCACTTATCTCAGCTTGTCAAAAATCTTTTAACTTGTAACCCAAGACATGGCAGATTGACACACACAAAAACTAATCTTTAAATGATTGTATTTCTTTAATTGTTAAACGCCTCCTTAAGTGGGTTGTAAAGGAAAATCTCTGCAAAAGAAGATAACACTGGCTACCCTGTCAAATTGTTTTTCCACCAAATTAGTTAATTGGTCTCAGCATCCTCTTTAGGCAGGCTTTTGTATGTGTGAAACTCAGCTTGTATACATATTCTGATATGGTTGATTTCCTGGTGATAAAAGGCATTTTAGTCCTATAACTTACATCTTCTAGTTTT
>NW_013896943.1:0-260 GCF_000517525.1 Limulus polyphemus
GATAAACGTGAAATATCAACAGAACAAAAACACTGTTATATAAAGGAAGCAAACAAATTTACAAATATAATAGACACCTTGATCAACGTAAAATATCAGTAGAATAAAGTATTGTTATATAAAGGAAACAAACAAGTTTACAAAGCCAAGTGACACCCTGATAAACGTGAAATATCAGTAGAACAAAACATTGTTATATAAAGGAAAGAAACAAGTTCACAAAGCCAAGTGACACCCCGATAAACGTGAAATATCAACAG
>NW_013896944.1:0-259 GCF_000517525.1 Limulus polyphemus
ACATTATAAAACATACAACGTTAGCTGACTGTTATCAGGAACTACATTATAAAACATACAACTTTAGCTGACTGTTATCAGGAACTACATTATAAAACATACAACTTTAGCTGACTGTTATCAGGAACGACATTTATAAAACATACAACTTTAGCTGACTGTTATTAGGAACTGCGTTATAAAACATACAACTTTAACTGACTGTTATCAGGAACGACATTATAAAACATACAACTTTAGCTGACTGTTATCAGGAACT
>NW_013896945.1:0-260 GCF_000517525.1 Limulus polyphemus
GCCAATGCTCGGCGAGAGGTTTTTGTTTATAAAATTTTGTTGTTGTTCTCGACTTGATTTTTACTTTATTACCTCGTCTCCATAGTTACTATTTGCAAGTAGTCGATAACATTGTAGGTCCATTTTATTGTTGTTCTTTCTACGCGCCGTTATAACACATGTTCATCTCATCATTTAATTTCTGTTGTGCATATATTGTTGTATGTTTATTACAAAAAATGGCGCAATAATCATTAATTGTCAATTTCGTCGTTATATAC
>NW_013896946.1:0-260 GCF_000517525.1 Limulus polyphemus
CTTTGCTTCAACTAGAGAGTTTTTTAAGTGAACTCAGACCCCAATATCTTGTTCACAAAGCTATCAATTCCCATTTTGATCACACACACCTTGAACATGCTACCATATATTCTATTAAATTCTAATTACATTCAATAAACGTATTGTTCACAACAACTACACAAAATGGGTAAATCATGAAGAATCATCTTTTTTATAAATGCATTACAATTATCTGAAATACAGTATGAAAATTTCAATCAGAAATAAATATTTAAATA
>NW_013896947.1:0-260 GCF_000517525.1 Limulus polyphemus
GTATTGTTAAATCTTGTGTCTTCTTATTGAGAGTCCACAGTATCTTTAAATCTTGTGTCTTCTTATTGAAAGTACACAGTATCGTTAAATCTTGTGTCTTCTTATTGACAGTACACAGTATCGTTAAATCTTGTGTTTTCTTATTGACAGTACACAGTATCGTTAAATCTTGTGTCTTCTTATTGACAGTACACAATATCGTTAAATCTTGTGTCTTTTTATAGATAGTACACTGTATTGCTAATTCGTGTGTCTTCTTA
>NW_013896948.1:0-260 GCF_000517525.1 Limulus polyphemus
AGATATGTTGTAAATATATTAGTTAATTAACACATTGACTGCAAACTGAAGTCAAAAGTGGGTCATAGAACGATACTAGCTATTGGGTGCTATTTAATCCACTCGGACATAAGGAAACACATGTAGATATGTTGTAAATATATGAGAACAATTGACACATTGACTGCAGACTAATATCAACAGTGGGTAAAGGAACGATATTAGCTATTGAGTCCTATTTAATCCAGTCGCAATGAAGGAAACACATGTAGATATGTTGT
>NW_013896949.1:0-261 GCF_000517525.1 Limulus polyphemus
GATTGGACTGTAATGGTAGTAAAATAACCGATTTGACTGTAATGGTAGTAAAATAACCGATTGGACTGTAATGATAGTAAAATTACCGATTGGACTGTAATGGTATTAAAATAACCGATTGGACTGTAATGGTAGTAAAATTACCGATTGGACTGTAATGGTAATAAAATAACCGATTGGACTGTAATGGTAGTAAAAGAACCGATTTGACTGTAATGGTAGTAAAATAACCGATTTGACTGTAATGGTAGTAAAATAACC
>NW_013896950.1:0-260 GCF_000517525.1 Limulus polyphemus
ATATGTGTGTATGTTGTTTTAACAAACAAACACATATATATATCATAGAGAGTGATAGCGTACTCTCTGAGATACGTAAGACGCTTGTGTGTATGTTGTTTTAACAAACAAACACATACATATATATATATATGTGTGTATGTTGTTTTAACAAACAAACACACACATATATATATATGTGTGTATGTTGTTTTAACAAACAAACACATATATATATATATGTGTGTATGTTGTTTTAACAAACAAACACATATATATAT
>NW_013896951.1:0-262 GCF_000517525.1 Limulus polyphemus
GAACAGTTTTTATATGGTGAACTGGTCTTGAACAGTTTTTATTTGGTGAACTGGTCTTGAACAGTTTTTATTTGGTGAACTGGTCTTGAACAGTTTTTATATGGTGAACTGGTCTTGAACAGTTTTTAATTGGTGAACTGGTCTTGAACAGTTTTTATATGGTGAACTGGTCTTGAACAGTTTTTATTTGGTGAACTGGTCTTGAACAGTTTTTATTTGGTGAACTGGTCTTGAACAGCTTTTAATTTGGTGAACTGGTCTT
>NW_013896952.1:0-260 GCF_000517525.1 Limulus polyphemus
ATTACTGTATAGATAATATTGATTGACTATATATTACTGTATAGATAATATTGATTGACTATATATTACTGTGTAGATAATATTGATTGACTATATATTACTGTGTAAATAATATTGATTGACTATATACTACTGTATAGATAATATTGGTTGACTATATATATATTACTGTATAAATAATATTGGTTGACTATATATTGCTGTATAGATAATATTGGTTGACTATATATTGCTGTATAGATAATATTGATTGACTATAT
>NW_013896953.1:0-259 GCF_000517525.1 Limulus polyphemus
CTATACATAACATACATCACTTTGTGTGGGGAAGTAAACCTTACATATATATTGTTTCCAGTGATCTATACATAACATACATCACCTTGTGTGGTGAAGTAAACCTTACATATATACTGTTTCCAGTGATCTATACATAACATACATCACCTTGTGGGGTGAGGTTAACCTTACATATATATTGTTTCAGTGATCTATACGTAACATACATCACTTTGTGTGGGGAAGTAAACCTTACATATATATTGTTTCCAGTGAT